>NC_133344.1:12075151-12175151 GCF_030506205.2 Paramisgurnus dabryanus
AATGGGGGTTCATTGTCAATTTAAAGACATAAATCATTCACATTGTGCCACGATAATAGCCGCATCTTATAAACATCACTAAATTTTACGAGTTAGTTATTGATTGTGACGTCTCTCTGGAATACTTGATTGTGATTGGTCAACTGCAGCAATCAGATATTTTTGTATAATGACTCTGTGTTATTGACATTGTCTCAGGTAACTGATATCCGAACACAGCTGGGCTCCGTTTCACGCTTATAATTCAACAGTGTCTCGCGTAATAACATCATTTGGCTTCAAATCAATATTTCATGTCCATTTATTTATTTATTAGGTAAGTAGCTGTGTAATGCGCAGTATAATGTGCAGGCGGCCAGTCATTATTGCAAAATAAACCTATCTGCGTTCATCACATCAGGTGTGTTTGGTGTGTACAGTGTTTTAATCCTAACATATATGCAGGGTTCCCACAGGTTCTTGAAATCCTTGAAAATTTGTGAATCTGGGGGAAAAAATCTAATGCCTTGGGAAGTTTTTGAAAATATACATACATAGATACAGGTCATTGAAAGTGCTTGAATCTATTTTATGCAAGAAAAAATCCATATTATTCCCTGTGTAGTGTAGGATAAAATCATAAAAATTCTAGACTTTTTATGTTCGCTTTAAATGCTGATATCTTCTGTATGGGAATGTTGATTAATACCAAAATGCTTTTTTGCATAGTTGTGTTTGACACATGAAAACGTCTCGGGTTACATATGTAACTGTTGTTCCCTGAGAAGGGAACGAGACGCTGCATCATCATTGCCATACTTCCTGCGTCCCTGTAACGTCATCTTTGGCAATATTTCAGATAGCGATATACTTCCTGGCTCCCGCGTCACCCTGTCTTTGTCGTTAAGCCTCACCATTGGTTGAATTTGATATACACATTCAGACGCACTTACCCCTGGAGGCGTCCCCAAAGTGTCACCGCAGTGACGCAGCACGAGTTCCCTCGAAAGGGAACTGTAACAATGTATCTTAAAAGATAACACGATGTAACCTTGCTCTCACTTAAAATGTGTCCCCACATTTAGTCCTTGAATTTGAGGGTATTGACCTGGAAAGTCCTTGAAAGGTCCTTGAATTTGAAGTGGGAACCCTGTATATGCCTATAATATCTGGTCATCTCTATACACTGTAACAGATTGCACTCGTCTTTGACTTAACGTGAAGTCGACTGCTCTGAAGAAACATGCATGCCGTTTCGAACCAGCAGGAGGATGCTGACCGCCTGCTCTCCTTCATCCGTTCCTCTCAGGGAGAGATTGAGAGAAGCCGAGTGCACAAAGATAAAAAGCATAAGCTTTTGTCTCGGGCCACGGGGAGTCTTCCATCCAGCAGCGATGTGTCGCCTTCTCGCCCATGTGTGAATGTCACGTCACTTTATAACACGGCTGTTATGAGGGCGTGAAGTGTGGGGGGATTTGGGATATGAGACAGAGCAACGCAGCGAGTGGGTAGCAGCACACATCTGTCTTTTAACTTCATCGCCACCGGGTCACGGCCGGGAGAGCCGTGCTGGGTGCCACAGGTGGGGTTCGACTCGGTTGGCACTGATTAAAGAGAACCGTAAGGGATCTGCCCCCTTACCCCACCCGCTGTCTGTCCCGCAGCCACCTGAGCAAGTTTAACATCCTGTGCTCTCCTCCCCTTTGTGAACCTCCTCTAACACGCCTCTTTGTGTCATCTTTATCCTTTTATAGACACAATTGCTTCACGTTTGCAATTGTATTATGTTGGTTGCGTGTGGTAGTACAATAACTAAAAATTTTACTCTTTAATGCTCTTTCCATGCACCATCAGTGGTCTTGAGACAATACAAAGCATCCATATTCACGCAAGCGCTTGCTGTTTATCCCATGTGCAAAAATTTGACTTGCGATGTCCCCGGTTGCCGCCTGCCCCATTACAGTCTGTCAAACTGATGTGTAAAAGCACCCCCTCCCTCCACTGGGAGGACCTCCAGAGGCCTCCTCGCGTACCCCTGCACCCGCCCTGGCACGGATCCTGTTTGGGTATGTGGTGAAATTCAATCAGATGCTTAATTACATCTTAACACAGGTTCCTCACAGCTGGCTCCTATTCCCCCGATTCTGATTAAGGGGATTAGAAAAATGAAATTTAGCAGCGCATTTGCATACAGGCACTGATAGGGAGCGCCAGCACTCATCTCAGGATGCTGTCGGGATGTCTCGCCTGGCCAGACGTCGAACCATGTTTTTTTCTCTCTATGCCCCTGTAATCCTAGAAAATGAGCTATAGGTAAAAATAACTGCTGACTTTAGCTCTCTGCTCATGTTAATTCTTTGAATTACACTATCTTAATCTTTTGTTAATAGGATTATGGGTTTATTTCTTTGTTGTTGTCTAAGTATTATTACATTTACATTCATGCATTTAATGGATGCTTCTATCCAAAGCAACTTTAAGTGCATTCAGGCTTTATATTTTATCAGTATGAGTGTTACCTGGGGATCGAACCCACAACATTTGCATTGCAAACACAATTATTTGTGTGTTCTTTAACTCTAGGAAGGATTTTTTAACAATCTCATGGCAATTTTGTACACTGTTAAAATTTTTGGTGTGGTTATGCGCAGCTGTTTGCCAGTAACTTACTGTAGATTTAAATTTAAAGTTAAATGAACATTAAACATGAACAAGTCTTTACAGAATAAAACTAAAATAACAGCCTCATGAAAAGCATTCTGGAAACCAGAAATCTTTATCATGCTTTTTCTGTTATTTTCCTTCAGATTTTGTTTCCCAGAATGCTTTGCATGAGGCTGTTATTTTAGTTTTATTCTGTAAATATAAATAATTCTTCATGTTTAATGTTCATTTAACTTTCCACATACTGTTGCCAGTAAATAACGTACATTTAAAGGGACACTCCACTTTTTTTTGAAAATATGCTCATTTGATTTTTAGCGTTTTGGAATCCAGCATTTCAGCTGATCTCTTTGGTCTGGTGCTAGCACTTTTAGCATATCTTATCATAATCCATTTAATCTGATTAGACCATTAGCATCGCGCTAAAAAATTACCAAGTTTTAATTTTTCATCTGTCTTAATACACGATGTAACTACAGAAGAGTCAAGTTTTTAAATACTGTAGGAAAAATATCAAAACTCTTTGGTTATTTTTTAGTGCGATGCTAATGGTCTAATCAGATTCAATGGATTATGCTAAACTATGCTAAAAGTGTTAGCCCCAGACCCGAAGATCACCTTAAGGGATTCCAAAACGGTAAAAATCAAATGTTTAACTCTGGGGAGCTGGAAAATGAGCATATTTTCAAAAAAAGTGGAGTTTAAATCTACAGTAAGTTCCCGGCAAACAGCTGCCACTAATACTGTAATTTCTATAGACATTTTTAACAGTGTACGAGTTCGTATGACCAAATTTTCTCTATGTACGATTTGCTTTCAACCCTGTGATGTTGGGTTTAGGGGTGGGGTATCATTATTGTTTTTTCTAATAATCATATGTTTTGTATGATTCACTTTGTACAATAGGCTTTATGCGCAGCTGCACTACTTCCTGAACTTCAGCCAGCTCCTTGTTTCCTGTCTGCCATTATTGGACAAACTGATTAATCCAGGTGTGTCTGATTATTGTTGTTGTGACTACTGAGGTCAGGCACACATGGATTAATCAGTTTGTCCAATAATGGCAGACAGGAAACAAGGAGCTGGCTGAAGTTCAGGAAGTAGTGCAGCTGGGCATAAAGCCTATTGTAATTTTTATTCCGCTGTACATTAAATGTTTTTATTTTTTCACTTTATTTTATATGTTTTGACTTAAACTTCACTTTATTAATACATATGCAAATGAGCAAACATGATAAAAATTGGCCTACATCATAAAAATCGATTTTAAATGTAGTGCTTTCTTAATCCTACGTAAAAAAAATTATTTTCACTTTAACATATTTTCAGGTTACTTAGGTTCTCCAACTTGTGGATCAAGTTTATCTCTGTTCTCATTTACTCCACCTAAAGTAAGCCAGTCCCACAGTGTAATGATCTCACCCTCACCATTGCATCCCATTGATCAACCGCGGTGAATGATTCCTCCGGTCCTCTCCGAGCAACCGAGGGATTACGGGTTTATTAATGAAAGTGTAGTCGTCTCCAGGCA
Source organism: Paramisgurnus dabryanus (assembly GCF_030506205.2). Classification (NCBI taxonomy): domain Eukaryota; kingdom Metazoa; phylum Chordata; class Actinopteri; order Cypriniformes; family Cobitidae; genus Paramisgurnus; species Paramisgurnus dabryanus. The sequence goes on from NC_133344.1 coordinate 12,079,326, forward strand.
GCATATTTCAGTTTACCCCAGGTGTTTGCATTATGGATGTAGCCCTACAGTCTGTATGTGTATTTACTTACCCCAATTAACCGCTGTGTGCGCTAAAGGAGCCATTTTGGATGTTAATTTAAAAACAAACTGCATCAATCATTCACATTTTGCTTTTTGAAGGAGGATGATAATTAATCCCACTGAAACTCGATGCATGCCTGTTTAAGGTTGAGGTAAACCGGCTGGGATTTGGCCATCTGGTGAATACGATGCAGCACTGCCCTCTGTCAGTCAATCGAGGAACTGCACTTGGTCTGGTTATTGTGTCTGATACATTTGTTTTTACACCTTTAATTAATTTTAGTTGTTTGAATTAATCTTTTGTTTGTGATTTACTATCAGATCTACTTTGGATATTTAGGCTGGTATTAAATGTACAAATTATTTCCAAAACATCTTTAAATTAAAGATACCCATGCTAAATAGCACTTAAAGTGGTTAATAATCATATGGGGAACCATTTTAAGTGCCATATAGCACCTGTGTAGAACCATATTGTGCTATGTAGAACCATAACCCCTGTATGGTTCTTCATGGGTGCTTTATAGCACTAAAAATGGTTCCCCTATGATAACGAGCTTTTTGTGTTATTTAGCACCAATTGTTTTTTGAGTGTACGGCAGTATTATAAGGTAATATCATGGAAATGTGTTGTGTATAATGGTGCATAAAGAAAAAAAATATTTTGAACATTTATTGTTTATATGTTTGTAAGGGTAAATTAAAACATTTACAAAGCTTTTCGCCATCATAAAGATGTTCAAAAAACACATTAAGATTGTGATATTCGTCTCCCTGGCCTTTGTTAAGGTATTTGAAGGTTTTCTGTCTGTGAAGGAGATGCTGCCACCTTGTGTCTGAAAGAAAACTTACAGGTAGACAAATAAATCAAATCAAATCAAATCACTTTTATTGTCACATCATCATAGCACATGTGCCTTGGTGAGTGAAATTCTTGGGAGCGTGCTCCAGAAATTGCAGAATTAGTTAACATATAACCAAAAAGAAAACAGATAAAAAATGTGCAATATGCACATTTAACAGGTAAAGATGTGCAATATGCACATACAAATAGTCAGTACACACGGTGTACTATTAGACATACATACAGTTAGCACTACACATTATACACAGAATGTACACAAAATGTACACAGAATTATACATTATACACAGAATGTACGCTTGCATTATGTAGACATAATTACGCATGAAAATGAAATTCTGCTTAGTTGCAACAGAGTGTACTTGAGCTGGACACAGAAATGTTATGTCCAGTGGGAGCAGGTAGATTATTGTCCTAAATAGTTCAGGTAGATTATTGTATTAAATAGTTCAGATAGATTATTGTATTAAATAGTTCGGTGTTGGGCTGTTAAAGTTAAAGTGCAGTGTGTGGCATACCATGTTGTGAAGTATGCTGTGGGGTGTATTAGTTCTGACTGATCGTTGGTCTGATAGCCTGATGGAAAAAGCTATCCCTTTTGACTGTTCATTAGTCTAATAGCCTGAGGGAAAAAGCTATCCCGCAGTCGGCTAGTGTGGGATCGGATGCTGCGGAGACGTCTTCCTGAGGGTAGCAGAGAGAGCAGTCTGTGGGACGGATGGCTGGAGTCACTGATGATCCTCCGGGATTTCCTTATACACCGCCTGGTGTAGATGTCCTGGAGGGAGGGAAGCTCACCTCCAACAATGTGGCTGGCAGTTCGCACGACCCTTTTCAGAGCTTTGCGGTTGCCAGCGGTGCTGTTTCCAAACCAGGCAGTGATGCAGCCCGTCAGGATGCTCTCAATAGTGCAGGTGTAGAAAGATCTGAGGATGCTGGGGCTCATTCCAAACTTCCTCAGCCGTCTCAGGAAGAAGAGGCGTTGGTGTGCCTTCTTCAGCACTGCATCAGTGTGGGTAGACCAGGTGAGATCTTCGCTGATGTTAACGCCGAGAAACTTAAAGCTGCTTACCCGTTCCACAGGTGTCTTGTCAATGGTGATGGGTTTGTGTTCTCTGCTCTGTCTCCTGAAATCCACCACCAGCTCCTTGGTCTTGTCGATGTTGAGCGAGAGATGGTTCTCCTGACACCATTTTGTCAGGGTGCTCACCTCCTCTCTGTAGGCTGTCTCATCGTTGTCAGTGATCAGGCCTATCACCGTTGTGTCATCAGCGAATTTGATGATGACGTTGGAGCTGTGTGTGGCTGTGCAGTCATGTGTGTACAGGGAGTACAGGAGCGGGCTGAGGACACAGCCCTGAGGAGCACCAGTGCTGAGGGTCAGCGGGGATGAAGTGTTGTTGCCCATTCTGACCACCTGACTTCTGCCTGTTAGGAAGTCCAGGATCCAGCTGCACAGAGATCTGTTTAGACCCAGAGTCTGGAGCTTCGCAACAAGTGTGGCAGGCACTATGGTGTTAAATGCTGAGCTGTAGTCCACGAACAGCATTCTTACACAGGTGTTCTTATTTTCCAGGTGGGTGAGAGCAGTGTGTAGGGTGAAAGCAATAGCATCGTCTGTAGAACGGTTGCTGCGATATGCAAATTGTAGTGGATCTAGTGAGGCAGGCAGCACAGAACAGATGTAATCTCTGACAAGTTTCTCAAAACACTTACTGAAGATGGGTGTGAGAGCAACGGGCCTCCAATCAAATAAAGACCCTCATGGATCATACTGTATATGATTGACTAAAAAGTCCTTACAGAACACACATTCATTGAAAATGCCTTGGAGACTATGAACCTTTGAAGAACCCAAAGTCATTTGATTATTAAAAAAGGTCTCTTTGAAAAGGGATTTGCAATTGAAAGGATCTACTGGGACAAAAGGTTCACTGAAGTTTATTTTTTAGCCCTATATCTAAAGATTCAGAGAGTTTAAAGAGATTCAAGGAGAATATTGAATATATTGATATAGGGCTGACAAAATTAAGTTTAATAATTTTTTTTTTTTTTTGAAAGCATCCACTGCAACTTCACTCAAACCACGCAGATGATGGCAGAGGTCCTTTTTCTCCTTTGTGAAAAGTCCATTTAAAGAAAAAAGTTTACTGATAAATTGAGACACTGCCCTCTGCTGGCCAAACGGATGTTACACAGATCATAAAATATTAAAGCCTCATTGGATTGAAACAGAAGCTGTGTCCCAATTCAAGGGCTGCAACCTTATGAGCATTCGACCTTAAAAGGTGAGCACTCGGTCTTTCAAGGTGGAAGCCTCAGAGGTTCGCGAAAAGAACTGAAATGAGACGGTCTAACCTTCGGAGGATCCATAATTAGCGTCACCTGCTGCACGCGCCCACCTTCACGTTTCTGACTTATTAAAATAAAGATGACATCATAAAAATTATTAATTTATTTTAGAAATATGACACGTTGATTTATAATAAACTATTCAACAGTATACCAAATTAATCAACCTTATAAATATACGCAACATAAAAAGAATGTTATTAACACAAAACATAACTTATAATACTAAAACAAGCTGTGTCCCATTTCAAGGGCTGCAACCTTATGAGCATTCGACCTTAAAAGATGAGCACTCGGTCTTTCAAGGTGGAAGCCTCAGAAGTTCGCGAAGAGAACTGAAATGAGACGGTCTAGCCTTTGGAGGATCCATAATTAGCGTCACCTGCTGCACGCGCCCGCCTGCACGTTTCTGACTTATTAAAATAAATATGACATCAGAAAAATTATTAATTTATTTTAGAAATATGACACGTTGATGTATATTAAACTATTCAACAGTTTACCAAATTAATCAACCTCATAAATATACGCAACATAAAAAGAATATTATTAACACAAAACATAACTTATAATACTAAAACAGTGACAAGAAAAAATGTTTTCTGATAAATACACTTTTATTTAATAAAGGTTTTAATTGTTTATTTTAGAATATCCACCCATTATATGCAGCCGTTGCAGACGCGCAATGACTCTTGGGATATCCTCGGCTGTTAAGGATCCATTCGTTCTATCCTTAACATCGCGGAGAAATGAGGACGCATTTTGAGGCTTCATTCTAAGCATCCTTTGAAATGGGACGGCCTTACTGGCCTTAAGTCGCGCTGCTCTGACGCAATCGGTCTTAAAATACGTCCTTAGAAGGTCGCAGCCTTTGAATTGGGACACAGCTACAGGCTTTATGCCCAGCTGCACTACTTCCTGAACTTCAGCCAGCTCCTTGTTTCCTGTCTGCCATTATTGGACAAACTGATTAATCCAGGTGTGCCTGACCTCAGTAGTCACAAACAAACTGATTAATCCAGGTGTGCCTGACCTCAGTAGTAACAACAACAATAATCAGACACACCTGGATTAATCAGTTTGTCCAATAATGGCAGACAGGAAACAAGGAGCTGGCTGAAGTTCAGGAAGTAGTTCAGCTGGGCATAAAGCCTATTTACTATAAATTAAATATTTTATCTTTACTCATCATCTTACGCCTGTGTGGTTTAAGGTACTAAAAAAATGGATAAGTTGGCAGAAGCTGAAAAAAAATGCATTGTACAATTGTTTTTACAAAAGTCTAGTGAATTACAAATATGCATATAAATCAATTTTAAGATTAATAGTAAATCTGTTTCTTTTAGAGGAGCAGGTACAGTTCCTCTGTCTTACATTACTTGTTAATGAAGATGCTAACCAGACCTTACTGTGGTCTGCTCATGCAGTAGTAGCATAAATCTGCTTGTGTGTGCACATTGTGATTTCTCATTGAGGAAGAGCAGTATTGATCAGAGCAGTCGACACTTCTGCCTCATCACTTCATTTAGGACGAGTCATCAGTCCTAAACGTAGAGCAATTTACTGCCTTTATCTTCAGACCAGTGGCCGGTTGCATAAACTTGTAAGACTAGTCTTAAAGGGACACTCCACTTTTTTTTTTTTAGAAAATAAAGAGAGTTAAACATTTGATTTTTAACGTTTTGGAATCCATTCAGCTGATCTCTAAATCTGGCGGTGCCACTTTTAGCATAGCTTAGCATAATCCATTGAATCTGATTAGACCATTAGCATCGCGCAAAAAATAACCAAAGAGTTTCGATATTTTTTCCTATTTAAAACTTGACTCTTTTGTAGTTAATTTGTGTACTAAGACCGACAGAAAATTAAAAGTTGTGATTTTCTAGGCAGATATGAACTATACTCTCATTCTTGCATAATAAGCAAGGACTTTGCTGCAGTAACATAGCTGAAGGAGGAGCAATGATATTACGTAGCAGCTGAAAATAGTCCCCTTAGTAACTTTCAATAGCAGGCAGGGTTTCAATTTTAGGTACTGCGTCAGTAGAAAAAGTTCCTTTGCATATTTGAATAAAAACTGCGTTCACACGGGATGTGTCAGGCCAGTAGAGGGTGATGTTACATTGTAAAGAAACACTAAAAATAATACAAACAATCAAAGGTTTATTACTACGATTGACCCTGGACATTAATGCGCCAAAATTCAACTTTGTTGAAGAAGCGTTAAAGGACAAGTTCGGTATTTTAGACTTAAAGCCCTGTTTTCAGATTGTTTATGATGAAATAGAATGGTTTTGACTGAAATTTCGACATTTTGGGCTGCCTTGAGAATTTTCGCGTGTTTGTGTTTCAGCTCAGACCTCTACAATGGGTTTAATGGTGCACTGGAACAATCCTTCCTAAAATGCATTAAACTTTTGTTTACAAAGACATGAAACTCACCGAGTGGTCAGGGGTGTTCACTGGTACGCTCACACAAAAATCGCTCCAAAAGACGCATTCCAACAGGTTTTATCGTAGTTTTTACCAACTCCATTGACTTGTATTAGATGTCCTGTGAGGTACGGTATTACTCCGCGCTGGAAACTTTGTTTCTATTCTTGCAATTGGCAAAGGCGGATTAGCGCCACCACCTGGGCTGGAATGTTTATTATTCAAGCTCTAAGCGGAAGAATGTACGGGTGTGAGGCGTTTGGAAAAATAGGTCCACAAGTCAACAACGAATGCTAAAACAGCTGTTGGAAAGCATCTTTTGCAGCGATTTTTGTGTGAGCATATCAGTGACCACCCCTGACCACTCGGTGAGTTTCACGTCTTTGTAAACGAAAGTTTAATGCATTTTAGGAAGGATTGTTCCAGTGCACCATTAAACCCATTGTAGAGGTCTGAGCTGAAACACAAACAAGCGAAAACTCTCAGGGCAGCCGCAAATGTCGAAATTTCAGTCAAAACCATTCTATTTGACCATAAACAATCTGAAAACAGGGCTTTAAGTCTAAAATACCGAACTTGTCCTTTAATAAACTGAGTTTCTTGAGTGGCACAAACACAGTCCTGTAGGCTACCATTGTTGTTTTGGTTGTACTCGCACTTGCACTTTGAACTTTGAACTTGGAAATGTTAAAACCGTGCACTTTGAAACCCAAAAGTCTTCAAAAGTTTTTATTTTCAGGCCCCCAAAATGCTGTTTGTTTACATTTTCATGTAAACGAACAGCCAAACCGTATCAAAGCGTTTCCATTTATGTTTGCAAGGCATTGTCGTATGAACGGCCCCTAGACTCTGATGTGTCCTAACGATCACATAAACTGTGTTTATATTTGCAATATACTGTAAGGCATACTTCAATCCCTAACATAAAATGCACTTCTTTGGCTGTTTAGAAAAAGGTAATGAACAAACGACAAAGCATGTGATACAGTAGATAGAGTCCAGGTCATTGTATTCAAAGCTGTAGAAGAAGCAGCCTGCAGTTTGTATGAGAGAAAGGTGACCTCTGTGTTCCTCAATAAAGAACCAAACGTTTATGTTGGGCGAAGTATAAACCAGTTTGCCATAGCTAACAAGGCACATGATTACCTAGAACAGCACATGAGTAATGGCTGCTGTGTGCTTGGTCTTGCATGCATTAACCTTCAGCCCACATCAGCTGTTAATTGATTCTCTGGATCTCGGCTCAGATGTTAAGGATGCTGGTGTACTGAGGTTCTCCAGAGTGTATCAGATGTGAAAGTGATGCCCTCTTAAATCAAGATACAGTATACAGATTGAGACATTTTGAGACTTAAAGCGATACTCCAGTCAAATAAGAAAAATACCCCATGATTTACTCACCCTCAAGCAATCCATCATGTCAATCACCTTTCAAATTAGCACATTTGGAGTTATTTTAGTAAATGTCCTTGCTTTTTCAAGCTTTATAATGGTAGAAAACAGGGATCAGGGAACAATTTTTGACTATAAACACCGAATAACTTCTGACTTTGAAGCCCAAAAAAGTTCATTAATCCTTCACAGAAGTAATCCACACGGCTCCAAAGGGTTAATAAAGGTCTTCTGCAGGTAATCAATGTCATACACTCAAAAAATGATTCATTGGATTAACTCAATAAAATTGTGGGCAGGATTTCCATCCAATATGAATGTGTACCCCTAACTCATAAAAAACTGCTTTACGCAATAAAAATATATTGAGTTGGTCCAACTCAATTTAAAGTAAATGGCAATACTCAATTAGTTGCCTCAACTCAATTTTGTGTAGTCTGAACAACTAAATTTAGCGTAGTTTGAATAACTCAATGTAGTAGTCTGAAGAACTCAATTCTGTTATTTTATATATAACATCTTTATATCATATAGCATAGGCACATATTAGCATGCTAATAATAACAACATATGATACTTTAGATAAACATGTGAGAAGAGACTGATCTCCAAACAGGCATAAACACTGTTAATGCTCATTGAGAGAAATATGTCACATCCACAACCTAACCACAAGCGCCACTCTTCTGCACGATGGTAACCAAACAATTTGAAAAAAATATAACACAAACGCTTCTAAATCAATAAGATAAACGGACATTTAACACTATTAAGTCTTTCTCTTTACCTAAAAATGCATAAAATAACACTTAATTAAAAAATTACTCTCCAAAAGCAGTTGCATGCAAAGCATGCTGGGAAATTCTTTTTCCAGAACCCAAACTCAAACTAATGGTGTTAACGCAATTAAAAAGAAATCAATAAATTATTGTACATATTTATTTTGTGTTATACTAATTAAATATATATACTTATTGCTCTTAATGAGGTATTTTACATTTATTGAACACAATTTTAATGTGTCATTTCTAAGAAGGGCTTGAATAATTTTTTTGAGTGTATAGTAAGAAAAATAATCATATTTAAAACTTTATAAACTATAATAACTAGCTTCCGGTAATGACGTCATCTTGGACTCACACGATTCCGAGTTGTAGCGTAGTGAGTGTTCGCTGCCATGAGTACTGTATATTGCTCAAGAGTGCAAGATGGCATTGTTTCACAAAAAAAAATATTCATTCAATTTACTCATTTTTTTTAAGGTAAGTGGTTGCAATCAATTTATTTAAGCTACCTTTAAGCAAAAGATTTTAATTGCATTTTAATTTACTTATTTTTTTTGTTTAAATGTAGCTTAAATAAATTGATTGCAGCCACTTACCTTAAAAAAAAATTAGTAAATTGATTGAATATTTTTTTCAGTGAAAGCTAGTTATTAGTTTATAAAATTTTAAATATGGGTATTTTTTTAGGGGTGTAACAATACATCGATATGGATTGAAACATTGATTTTATTTCTAACGATGGGATGCATTTGATGCCAAACATAAAAAAATCAATTTGAGGTACCTTTATTTTGACACTCTCCACATCCTCATTCCTTGACTTAACATACACATTAAATTTTTTTTTTTCTTAAACTACCTCATTTGATTTTGTGTGACATTTTGCCCCATTATTCATTTTTCTTTATTTAAAAATGTGTATTTTTGTTAGTTTGCTGTTGTTAATGTTCACATTGGGACAGAGATTGTGCCATTTTCAAAGAGTTTAATTAAATGTTCATGTTATATATTTGGGTTGCATTTGTAAGTAAAAATGTAGCTGCTTAACTAGGCACATAATATAAAAAGTATGATAAATTAATCGAATCGGACCGATGTATCGGCAAAAGTCACATCGCTGGCGGAGAAAATCGTAATGAAATGTATGATTTACACCCCTAGCATTTTTCTTACAAAATTGCATTGATTACCCGCAAAAGACCTTTAACAACCCTTTGAAGCCGTGTGGATTACTTCTGTAAAGGATGAATGAACTTTTTTGGCCTTCCCTGTTTTCTCCCATTATAAAGCTTGGAAAAGCATGGACATTTACTAAAATAACTCCAAATGTGTTTGTCTGAAAAATGATGGGACATGTGTATCTCAGATTGCTTGAGCGTGAGTATAGTTTCATTTAATCTCATTACTTTCTGGGTCATTCTTTATTTCTTTATTCAACAGTTGAAATAAACTTTAAATAGCAATAAATAATCAAATGTTTTCATGTTTGTATTCTCTAGGATAAACACAATTCGTGTACTGTTAACAATTACAGTTTTTTTTAAAAAATACATATTTTATTGAGTTTGAGAGATTGCATTTGTAACAAAATATGCATGTGCACATCCAATGGATTGTAATTGCAACAATATAACATTTTTAACACAAATGAAGTGGTTATATTGTGAATATAGATTTTATTTAACATGTACAATTTATAATTTTTTTTAATATATTTTGTAATATTTAAGAAAAAATAATTGTCCCCCAAAATCATGTTTAATATGTATTTGCTAACCACAAAGTCTGACTGTCCTGCACCAACGGTGACCATGTTGGATTTAGGTCAGGCTGACCAATCGATAAAAAACTTGAAGCAAATCATGTTAACCACATATTCAAGACAGCCCAAGCTATGATAAGTGATACACTCAAAAAAATGATTCATTGGATTAACTCAATAAAATTGTGGGCAGGATTTCCATCCAATATGAATGTGTACCCCTAACTCATAAAAAACTGCTTTACACAATTAAAATATATTGAGTTGGTCCAACTCAATTTAAAGTAAATGGCAATACTCAATTAGTTGCCTCAACTCAATTTAGTGTAGTCTGAAGAACTCAATTTAGCGTATTTTGAATAACTCAATGTAGTGTAGTCTGAAGAACTCAATTCTGTTATTTTATATATAACGTTTTTATATCATACTAATTAGCATAAGCACATGTTAGCATGCTAATAATAATAACATATGATACTTTGGATGAGCATGTGAGAAGAGACTGATCTCCAAACAGGCATTAACACAGTCAGTGCTCATTGAGAGAAATATGTCACATCCACAACCTAACCACAAGCGCCACTCTTCTGCACGATGGTAACCAAACAATTTGAAAAAATATAACACAAACGCCTCTAAATCAATAAGATAAACGGACATTTAACACTATTAAGTCTTTCTCTTTACCTAAAAATGCATAAAATAACACTTAATTAAAAAATGACTCTCCAAAAGCGGTTGCATGCAAAGCATGCTGGGAAATTCTTTTTCCAGAACCCAAACTCAAACTAATTGTGTTAACGCAATTAAAAAGAAATCAATAAATTATTGTACATATTTATTTTGTGTTAGACTAATTAAATATATATAGTTATTGCTCTTAATGAGGTATTTTACATTTATTGAACACAATTTTAATGTGTCATGTCTAAGAAGGGCTTGAATTTATTTTTTGAGTGTATAAGGATTGGATGAAAAAGTATTTTTTATGCCCCAAACAAGACTGAAGAGAGTGTATCTCGTGGTGCACGTTGTCTGTTTAAGGGTGAATGTTTTTTTTTAACATAAAATATTGGTAACACCACAGACATAAGTGAATGTTTAACCAGTGTTTTTACATTTTTTTATTATTTAAAATTACAAATGTTATAAAGCTTCAATTTTAATGGACATAGCATATTAAACTAATTTTAAATGCATAACAATACATTTTATTAAAAGAAAACAAACAAACAAACATGCCTTTCATTGGCCACCCCAAATAAAGAATGACCCGTCTATACAAATATTAAAGACATAAAATGTGATGTATTTTCCTCAAAGGAATGACCCATAAGGAAACCGATCACACGTACATAACACATTTTCTCCAATTTCGGCATTTTTGGTTAAAAGTAAAATGTATAAACACACACTCAAATGCTTAGATGATGGATTGTAAGAGGCCGGACGATTGAGATTGAAGAGATTGAGGAGACGCCAGCGTTCCTTCGCTATTTTTTTGTGTGCTGGCAAATGAGCGTCTCTAAATCACGATTGTGGACAAGGTCACACGAAGAATAACTCCGCCTCTTCTGCACTGTAAAAAATGAAGCATGAAGTTAAATCAACTTTAAGTTTTGACTTTAAAAAGTTGACAAAACTTATAAAAACTAGTTGAAATTGCTGCATTTTTTACTATGTGTAGATGATCACATACAGTGCTGTCTTATGGCCTTTAGGTGCTTTTACCTCCTCAGACAAACAGTTTACATCCAAAGTAGCTGATGTCCTGCCAAAATAGCCGAAGAGTTTCATAGGCATCATTTAAATATCCAGTGTCTTGGCAGAGGAGAGTTTCTCCTGTCGCTTTACGATCATTCATTAACTTCAAATCCCATCATTTAAGAGGCCAAGCAGCTTTCTTGACTCTTAATCTTAAATATACTCTATTCTGTCCGTCTGTGCATTTTTCCAACTTGATTTATATGCAAACAAACAGCCATGGATTCTTTCTAAAAATGTATTTATCCCAAAATGAGTCTTTATGACACTAACTCATGCTTGAATTTCAATAAAGCAGTTTTGTTTGCGATATCATGTACTTGTATGCAATATTATGGACACTTTTTAAAATATTTTACTTCCCGTCTCACCTCGTAGGCAGTTTTGTACTCGAGTTGCTCTGTTACTCGCAAATGGCAATATAATGGAAATGTGAATCTATGGTAACAATTAGACCGCAGGGTCTTTGGCTTCCTCATAAAAGTAATTACAGGGTAGGAGTAATCATTAAAGTTTCATCATGCTGGGTTTCATCACGCACTAATGTAAGCTCATATTTTCAATCTATCAATAAATGAAGAAAAGCCTTAGACCATTAGCTAGCTAGATGATGTAAAAAGGCGCTTTAAAGTGTTGATGTTCATTTCTATTCAGTCCACGAGTTAAGATAACATTTTATAAACTGATTTTATTACCACACCATGCTATATGCAGAATAGGGGTAAAAACCCAGCAAAGAGAAATGGATATCATTTTACTTTGGGGAAACGGATTTACATGCATTAATATTCTGATTAGAAACCGTTCTGGCCCTGGTCGTGTGCCCTAAATGTACATTGCATTTTATACTGATGTGGTTTTACAATACTGTATATATGACCATGTCTGTCAAATCGAATAATGAGATTGGGCGCTTCAAAGGTTAATTTCAACCTTAGTCAGTCATTATTAAATATATCAAGGTTATGTTTTTACATAATGAACTTTATATTATATAAAATGATTTTATGTAAACGTTAAATCACGAAAAATGTACTTTAGCTGGGTTTTCACAGACTGGGTCACTTACTTGTGTGCTTACAGTATAAAAAATGTAATAAAAAGAGACATAATTTCTTTATTTTGTGCAGTGCACACATGTTTGTGTGTGTGTTTGTAAGTGCTATGTATGAACAGGTGTGTGCACTATACAAGCACTCACAGTCAGCGTCCTGTTTGTTGCCTGTTGGGAGCTTGATAGACATGCTTGACTTGCAGTCATGTATATGACAGCCTGCTGGGAATGCAGACGATGGTATTATGCTACAGAAGTCATGTCGTGTCAGTGTTGTAAATATTGTCATTGGGAAAGAGTTGTCGCTGGAAAGAATCATAAGAAGGTCTGTGATAACTGATGAAATGGTTTATCATAATAGCATAAACAAATTGACTAGTGACTGTTCTGAGAATGTTTAAAGAAATATCAATTGTTTGCAATTTTATATCACAGCAAAACACGTTAATTTTATTAAATACATGACTACTAAAGCCCAGAGTATATATTTTTTTACCCGTACACATCACGCACGGTCGAACACACAGTCTTAGTAGTTTATTTGACACAAACACAGACATACAGTATATATATATATATATATATATATATGCAGGGCACGAAGCTCCAGTTCCACCACATCCCAAAGATGCTCTATTGGGTTGAGATCTGGTGACTGTGTGGGGGCCATTTTAGTACAGTGAACTCATTGTCATGTTCAATAAACCAATTTTAAATGTTTCGAGCTTTGTGGCATGGTGCATTATCCTGCTGGAAGTAGACATCAGAGGATGGGCACATGGTGGTCATAAAGGGATGGACATGGTCAGAAACAATGCTCAGGTATTTAAACGATGCCCAATTGGCACTAAGGGGCCTAAAGTGTGCCAAGAAAACATCCCCCACACCAGGGAGCTACACTGCGACCAAAATGGTCGCATATGCGACCTTTTGAACTGCCGTTGCGACCCTAATTTTTAATGGGTCGCAAATGTGCTACCTAATGTTTTAGACAATATGCTATGATTTACTATGAGCATTTATTAAAACAGAAATGTGGATTCTAAGAATACGTTTTATAACATGCTCTGAGGCATCAACACGTTGGCTTCATTTTGCGTGAAAGCACGTCGTGTCTCTCCCTATCAGTGTGCTTTTGCGTGCTCAGCTGTTTCTCAATGAATTTGGTGCGACGCAAAGCAAGCTCAGTGTCTTCCATGTTTCTAAACTTGAGCAGAGGTCTTTCTTCACTGAGGACGCGGGACCCGTATGGTTCCGGGTTTATTTTTTAAATGGTCTGTTGGGTCCGGTTAGGTCCTAGTTTAATTACTTTGGGTCCCAAGTCTGATTAATGTTGTGTTTATATCCCGAGTCGATCGGAAAACGGCCATGAGCGCTACCGCGCTAAAGCTCGAGTGCAGTTTCAGCGTGCCTCCGGTTTCTATGGCGATGGTTCTTGTTACGACCACGCGCTGCATTTTCTTTCTCACATTTTTTTTAATGATCTTATTATTAATAAACCATATCTTTTTTTAAAACCATATCCATATTAAGTTTGGACAGAGATTGTAGCAAAAAGCAATGCTAATGTCAAGCCAATTGCACTGAACGAGCAAAGCAATGTAAAGTCTGTCCCCGGGACAGCAAGTAGACTTTTAAATCTGAAATAATGAGTGGATTAAGCTTTTTAAATCGGCAAGAGAGAAATAGAAAGATAGAACAAAAGCAGTAAAAGTGCCTATCTAATAGAAATTATTACCATTATAACATCAGTCACATTTATAATCTATAGACCTGCACTGTCTATTAATATACTATACATAGTATTGAATTATATTGAGTTTGATAAAAGGGGTCTAATTGCTTCATATATCAGTGCAAAAACAGTAAGTGTTTTCGTGGTGCTTTGACAAACAGTGTCAGCTTTGTTAATGGCAAAGAAAGTTTGGGGTGGTTAGATTGATGAAATATAATGTGAAATTAATATTAATTTTCAATGAATCAAAGTATTGTGTTGTGTCACACATTATTAGTTCTACGTCACATGTATAGTAGACCATTATTTGTCAGGGGGTAATAATTGCCCTTTTCACCGGCTACCACCACCAAGTACATTTCAGATCTGTGGGAAATACTGCAACGTTTAAGAAAACAAGGCGGCATGTGGTTTAAAAGATGGCAAGTAAAATAAAAAGCATATCTGTATGCAATACAGATTCATTATTGTTCATTATTATCCAGAGCGCCTTAATATAACTTGAAAAAATATGTGCGACCAAATCATATTTTGCGCCAGTAACTGAAAAAGTTGGTAGCGCAAGTGCCACCAGTGGAAAAGGTTAGTGTAGTTCCCTGCCCCACACCATTACACCACCACCAGCCTGCACAGTGGTAACAAGGCATGATGGATCCATGTTCTCATTCTGTTTACGCCAAATTCTGACTCTACCATCTGAATGTCTCAAAAGAAATCGAGACTCATCAGACCAGGCAATATTTTTCAGTCTTCAACTGTCCAATTTTGGTGAGCTTGTGCAAATTGTAACCTCTTTTTCCTATTTGTTGTGGAGATGGGTGGTACCCAGTGGGGTCTTCTGCTGTTGTAGCCCATCCGCCTCAAGGTTGTGCGTGTTGTGGCTTCACAAATGCTTTGCTGCATACCTCGGTTGTAACGAGTGGTTATTTCAGTCAAAGTTGCTCTTCTATCAGCTTTACTCAGTTGGCCCATTCTCCTCTGACCTAAATCAAACACCACAACCCAAAATATAATGGTGCCAAATTTGGGCAGATTTTCCCCCTTGCGAAAATCCTAGGTAAAGCCCCGATCATTTTCATGGTTGTACCAATTATCTTATTCGATTTTCTTGTGGTGCGTGGTGTGTTAAGACTGAGTAAATCTGCTCGGAAGCACGTCGGGGCTGCTCCGATCCCAATTGTAACAGAAATCGTGTTGTGTGGGGGGGACCCACCGAGGACAAACGCTCATGCACACTGTAGATGTCACGTTAAACAAAACGATACCCAATCATAAAGCGAGCTGATAAAACATGCAACCATAACAAACATAGTCATGGTGCAGCAGGCACAGTCCAAAGTGAGTTGGACATCAGATATGTAAAAAGCAGTCCATTGTATTAAAGGAATAGTCTACTCATTTTCAATATTAAAAAAAGAGGAACTATATTCTATGGCGGAACAGCACTTTTGGGAGTACTTCAACTCGCCTGAAAAATCCGCTCCCCTTCTTGTGCGCCGAGTCGAAGTACTCCCAAAAGTGCTGTTCCGCCATACAATATAGTTCCTCTTTTAAATCCGCTTAGAAAAGCGCTACGTTTTATTTTGTACCACCAAACTTGCTCGTATAACTACTCGTCTTAAATAGGAAAAACGTTGATGTGTTTGGTCTAGGGGTGACCCCGAATAGTCGAAGATTCGATGCATCGATAGGAGAAGCCTGATTCGACTACCAATCTCATAGTCGAATCGTCGCAGATGTGTTATGAAATGAGGATCATTTAATTTTGGCCGTATGGGTGCACACATTATCTGATTTCACATATAACAGCTTTCTCCCAATATATTAATATACTGCATATTATGATAATGCTGCAAATAATATGTGAAGTAGCAGCTTTCAATAAATATTTTTAAAATGCGTTAATAAATCCAAGAACCCCTGTGACCGGACTTCACGTCCATAAGAGGTCTCTATGTTATTAAAGCCTTGCCTCTTTGTTTCGACATTTAAAAGACAAAGCTGGCAAATTAAACTATGTCTTTCGTTCTTTTAATAATTTCTATATTTTATTTTATTTATAAATCACTTTGGGTTATCTGATTTAACTATTTGGCTTGTGTTTTGTTTCCGTGCACTTGAGGCATTTTGCATATTTGTTCTGCACTTTGTTACTTCTGACCTTATTTTATTAAAAAAAATTGTATTTATTATAAACGTAAATTCCGATCTAATTTAAGTATGTACATTTTGGATAGCTTTTCGTTGTATCGATGTTGCGCTATTGCGTGCTGGCCATGCTTGCGCATGTAATTTAGCCGAACGGTTAGGTGCTCTGCGTCTCATATTTAGGAGTTCATCAAACTAAACATTAAAAAACGGATGTTTTTCGACGAGTATAAGTTTTTAAAATGTATTTAAAACATATATTGTCTATCTTAAAGTTAAACTACAAAACAGGTAAGCCGTTTTTTTATTTCGGTGATGAAACGGAAACTAGTATCTGCACCGAACCTATTTCTGCCTGACACAAATGTCTTTCTTGTGATTTAATATTATGGTCAGTCGGTGTTCACTTTCAAATTATAGCAGAGAGATTCCTGAAATAAATAATATCATCCGGTCTTTCTGTATCTAAAGTGAATACAGAGATTATCAAAGTCAAAGCAAGCAAGCAGGTATTTCTGTGCTAAATAATAACGTGTAGTGTCTATATAATCATTAATTTCAGTGTTTTTCTTGTTATAAATTAACGTTTAATGTATTGTATATAAAGATTAGTTTTTATCATTTACAGTCACAATCACAAATTATTTGTCATTTCTCATTTGTCGGGTTTTTTTGGTCATGACTGCTTTGACGCGCTATCTCCAAATTAAATAAAAACACGTAATTGTAGCCGGAGTTTCCAAGGCAGGAATACCTTTGTTATTTTTTTAGGTTTATTTATAAAAATGTATTTTTGTGTGATGTTCTGTAGATCGTGGCTTTAAAATGTTATGAGGAATAATTAAACAAATGTTGCCTTACATTTTACCTTAAAAAAAAATATATATAAATGCATCGTCAGTTTTGTCTTTGTTTATTACTTGAAAGACAGTTTTGGTCACTTTATCAGACAGTTGTTTATGTGTGCTGTTTGTGAAAGAAAATAAAAGTTACCAATTTGTACCTTGTCTGGCCCCCTCCCAACCCATGCATACAAACATAGATGATTCGACTATCGGTCGACTATGGAAAGATTCGAAAATTCTGATTCGAATATGTAAATCCTTAGTCGAGGACACCCCTAGTGTTAGACACTTCTAACTTTATCTCTGAGTGGTACCATTGAATGAATGGGGCTAAGCTAAATGCTATCGAAGTGTCGCAGCGCGCTCCAGCGCTTACATGCACGCACTAAGATGATAGAGGGATGTATCAACTCTTCTTAGTTAAGGTAATAACATATTTTAATATTGAAAATGAGTAGACTATTCCTTTAATGCAATAATTTCTGTGCTTGTTGTTTGCCATGGTTGTGTACTTTGAAGTCACGTTTGACCGTGAGAGACATTGCAAGATTTCCTGTGTTCTCCGTCGAGACTTGCTTTGTTTGTGAAGGGAATTTGAAGATGAGGTGTCCTGTGGTGACCACATAGCGACACTCGACACATTATAGGAACAAAACTGGTAGATTTTGTCATGTTTGTGGTCTCTAACATTTTGAAAATCTGATAGGTGTGTCCCTAGCTTTAGTGGACCAAATGGAGGACGACGGCCCCTTAGTGGAGTTATGCTAAAGTTTTGTCTTGTTGCAGAAAAAAAGCTACATATAATCTTGTATTTAAACTAGGGATGCACCGAATCCAGATTTTTTGGGTTCGGCCGAATACCGAAACCACTGTTGAAGATTCCGAATACCGAATCCTACTCGCATCCTTATTTAAGACACGTTTTAATAGTTTTTAAACATGGTATAATCATTTCATTCATTGCATATCACAAGGTTTTAGTTCTTATGTGGTTTAAGCTGTTCCGGGTCAGTATGTCTACCTTGAAGTGTTTCGCCGAGTGTTTCGTTTAATTGGATTTGTGATGTCACTTTTAAAAGAAGATGTAAGCGGTTCATCAACATAAATGCTGACTGCAATTCAGTTTTTACGAACTTCTGACATGGCTTACAGAACATAAACTTGAAAAAGGTTTATGAGGTCACTGGTTTGTGTGACAAATTGTCCCATCATTTTCAGGGGCAGCATTATGTATGTATTAATAAACATCCATTAAAGCACCCAACCATTGTGCTTCATTTCTTGTAGCAGCACTGAAACACTTCATGGGTTTGTTGAGAAGTGATAAAAAAAGAATGAACATACATAAGAATTGTCCAACTTTTCATTTTATTCCCACCAAAAATGCGCAGCACGTAATTATGACTTCCCAACCGATAACGGAGGATTTCCCAAAGGATTTGAAAGCAGAATTCCTGCATAAATTACCCCATCCCAGCTGAATTGCAATGTTTGTCACTTGTTAGTTTAGATTGACTTATCCTTTTATTCCTTCTCTCTCTCTCTCTTTTTTTTCACATACTCACACTCTCTCTCTCTCTCCCTCCGACACTCAGTTGCCTTCAGGGCTGCGCAAAGCACTCTTGATTTATCTCCTGTTTTCATATCAACAGAAGCTTCTCCCCCGTGCCTCTGATGAGGAGAGGTATGGAGGGAGGCGGGGGTCTATAACATGGACCGTCACTGCTCTCCGAAGGAGGAGTGGTGCGCTGGTATCTCTCTGACACCTGGCCATGCTGTTCAGCTGCCTACTTTTGCACTAAACAACTCTCTTGTTCTGTTCCCACACAAGTCTTCACTCCACAAATTGGATTTCGACTGGGAGTGTCAGAGCCGGTGTGGTAGCAAATATTCCGGATGAGAGGATCAATATTCCTCAGCTGAACTTGGGATTTCTTGTCTCATCTTCTTTTGCTGCTGAAGTAACTGCTGTTTGTGCGTGTACTGTATGTGTGGGTCTGGATTGAAGATACACTCTTGCACAGCTGTCTGTAATGTGAGTGAGCAGTGGAGAGCGCGCGTGTGTCTCCATCGTGGATCTTTCACTTTGGAGAGACCCTGGAATGAGGGCAGGGCCGGTGTTATCCATCATCCCTCTGCTGATGGGAGTCTGGATAGCGGTCGGGCTGTGCTGGGATGGGGACAAACCGGTGCGAAAAAAGGGTGGGTGGAGATGGAAAGGGGACAGGTCTCGTAAGTAACCGTCCTGCTTTAATCACTCTGAATCTTTCTCTAGTGGTGCGAGTTTTTTGTACGCAGATCTTGTCGCAGTTTTATGTGCGAGTTGTTTTTTTTTTGTTTTTATATTATGACAATGTGGTGGTTCTCTCAGCATCTGTTGAATGTCTTCAGTGGTAATTTTATTTGGCATCATTGGTTATATTAAAGCAATAAACCTTGTATAGGCCATGCATGGCAGAAGTGTTAGGTATCATTTTCATAATTGGGTTTGGGTTTGATGAGTAACTTTATTACAAAATATGGTATGGCAGGTGCATGTAATGTCATTTTACTTTAAATACGGCTCATACTGTTAGAACAATCTGCTGTTAAATCCATTAAATGCTCAGGATGATGTTAGTTAGATATACTGTAAGTATTGGATAATGTACAGTCAGATGCTCATTACCGTAAAATAAATCCCAGTAGGGTGATTTTGTGGGTCTGATAGAGTCTTGTTGTTGTATTCAAAGGGTTGTGTTTGTTTTGCTTAATAAATAAACATAAAAAAAGTTCGGCCAAAAATGACATCAAACCCACAATTAACTCACCCACAAGCTGTCCGAGTTGCATATGTCCATCGTTTTTCAGACAAACACATTTTCAGTTATTTTAGAAAATGTTTTAGATCTTTCAGTTAATCAAATGTAAAGTTAGGGGGTCCACGTCCTTCAAATCCAAAAAATGTGCATCCATCCTTCACAAATGAAATCCAAACGGCTCCACGATGATAAACAAAGGCCTTCTGAGGGTAATACGCGTGGTGTTGTTGTAGAAATATCCACATTTAAAACTTTATAAACAAAAATAACTAGCTTCTGGTAATGCCGCCATCTTAGTCGCGTCCGCATTCAGGATGAGAGTGTACTCCCTTTATGCTGCTGCTCGGTGTTCCCGCCCTTCAAATTTGTCATACGTCACTAAGAAAAGTGCGTACACTACCTTAATACTCTCTACTGAATACAGAGGAGTCTAAGATGGCGGCATTACCAGAAGCTTGTTATTTTCGTTTATAAAGTTTTAAATGTGGATATTTCTACAACAAAACGGCACGGATTACCCTCAGAAGGCCTTTGTTTATCATCCTGGACCCGTTTGGATTTATTTAGTGAAGAATGGATGCACATTTTTTGGACTTGAAGGACGTGGACCCTGTAACTTTACATTTAATTAACTGAAAGATCTAAAAAAAAAATTTAAATAGCTAAAAATGTGTTCGTCTGAAAAACGATGGGCATATGCATCTCGGACAGCTTGAGGGTAAGTATGTCATGGGTTTAATATCATTTTTGGACAAACTATCATTTTTAAATATTGATTTAAATTTAAATTATTTTATTATGCGAGTTATATGATAGATACGAAATGGTTTAAGGAAT
The DNA here is from genome assembly GCF_030506205.2 of Paramisgurnus dabryanus. Taxonomy (NCBI): domain Eukaryota; kingdom Metazoa; phylum Chordata; class Actinopteri; order Cypriniformes; family Cobitidae; genus Paramisgurnus; species Paramisgurnus dabryanus. The sequence continues at coordinate 12,100,164 of NC_133344.1, forward strand.
CAATTTATAAGGACAACAGTAAATATATACAGTGCAGTTTGGAGGTCATCGTACAAAAGTATTTGACCACAAAATATTAGAAATGACCCCAATAAATATATGGAAACTTAATGCATTGGGTCAAAACTAAATTAATCCAACCCGCTGGATTGTTTAAATTCATTGTTTGGTCAAATGTAAACATTGTTGGGTTTGTCTCTTTTCAACCCAACGATGGGTTGAAAATAGCCCGCCATTTTTTTAAATGTATACAAAATTAAATATTTATACATTTAAAGGTCCCATATTTCTAAGCTTTCTAGAGTTTTATTTTAAGTTATGATGTCCTTAAGAATATATATATTTGCAATTTAAAGCAACACCAAAGAGTTTTTTTTTTTACCTTAAAATAACGTTTCCAAAAAAGTCTCAGTGGTTCATCCACTCAAAACAGGGTGAATGGCACTTTCACATTCTCTTTGCAGCCCTCTATCGGCCAAAACCGCACTAAAGAAGTTTCCAACCGTCGGGTAGTGGTCCTGTAGTTCGAGTGAAAACTACAAAAACTTGCTTTACGGCAGACCTACAATCCAATCAGAGCCAGGTATGCTGCAGTATTTACGACAGTGCTAATGAACAATTACGCTTCTAACCTGTAGGGGGAGCAAAGAGCAATAACTCTTTAGTGTTGCTTTAAGTACCAAAAACAATCACTATATATTTTTACAGCTCATCTTTCAGGAGCTCTGCTAAAAACAGGTCGTTTTGGCCTGTAATAAGTAATATTCATGAGCCTCTCTTCTTATTGGCCGGTTGTTTTATGAGTGAAATACGCCGTTGAAATAACGTTACCCATGGAAGTACACTAAGGGCCCTATCTTGCACCCAGCGCAATTGACTTTGTCAGTGACACATGTATCATTCGTATTTTGCACCGGCGCACAGCGGGTTTTTCCCTCCACAGACACACGTCGGCAAACTAGGGAATGAACTTGCGCTCCCTGGGCGGTTCAGCGCAAAAAGGAGGCGTGTTCCGGCGCAAACCATCCCTGCTGGGGGTGATGGGGATGCCAGCTGATGAGACAATTGTGGCTATTTCCTCTCACGCCTGTTTAACCTACGCTGATTTGGGCGGGTTTCTCCTATCCCCATACAAAACAACTTCTCTGTCTTTGACTGCTCTTACAAAAATGTCGGTCTCCTCGGCTGTGAATTGCTCCTGGCGTGTGCCTGGTAAATCCGTCATAATAATAGTAACCCGCCATGGAACTTGCGCCCTTGCGTTTAAAGGGAATGTTGGATAGCGTTCTGATTGGTTTATTTGACGTTACGCCCAAACCACACCTATGAATAATGAACCTACTTCAGACCAACCCCTTATTGATTTGCGCCTGGCGCAAGAGTTATTTATCCCACCAGGAAAATAGCAACAGCGCCCAAGATCCGCCCACAAAGTCACTTGCGCATTGCGCTTTGCACTTGCGTTTCAGATTGTTAAAATAGGGCCCTAAGTGTTAGTTTCTGTACACTTAATGTTAGTAAACCAACAGACACATAGACTAAGAGATTTTAACCTTACCATGTTTAACTCAATAAACAAACAGACACCAACAGGGCCGGTGTCTGTAACTTAAGAAAACAAGCAATGTCTGATTTCCAACAGATATTCGATCAAAACTTGTGGCTACTGAAGACTTTACTGTTTCAAAACAACACGTAAGCATCTAGTTAGCAACACGTTAGCTTCACATTAGCATTGCATAACTGTTTACATTATATATTTTCAGTTTTCTCTGGCTCCATAATGTAACTTTAAGTTAAGACTGCATGATAAATCGCATGCGATTGTATCGCACACCTCGTCAGTGAAGCCGGTTCATTGATTAGTAGTAAATCACCATCACCTGGAGCGGCAACCGGAAGCCAGTTCTGAAATCAAGTGATGCCATTTTACTACTAATCAATGAGATGCGTGTAACAATCGCATGCAATTTATCGTGCAGGAATTTCTGAATAAATTAATATTAGCTATTGATCTATATTAATGTTTTTCAGAAGCCTGTGCAATGATTTAGTTTCCTGACATCCATCGATTGAACAGCATTTTCTCACATGGTGTGATATTCCTTAGGAGTTTGTTTGGCAAAAAGGGGGTGGGGCGGTTGACAGGGCTCAGGGTGGAGACTGAAGGTGGCGACTGTGTATTCGTGCCATGGCGATTTTACGGAAGTAAAAATGAACCGTTTTAACTCACAGCTACTTCAAGCAGGCTGTGTGCATTTGACCCTTCAATGACTGTTTTGAAACTTACATGGTACTTACATAGCCCATAGACCTCAGTTATCATGAAAAAGCAGCAAAATTTAAGTGTGACTCAAGTGTCCAAATACTTGTGGTTCAACTGTATTCAGCATTTCAAAGTGGCTTTATTTCAGTACTGTCCTCTTTGAATGGTTTATAAGTGTTCATCTGTACTACTGTCCATATATCTCATAATAGTACTTTCTGAAGCTCGTTCTCTGCTTCTTATAAACAGCCATTTGGGCGATCGGTGATGAGCAGCGTTTGAGCCGTCAGGTCCCAGTAAAAGCACACGCACTTCAGACTTCCATTAGAGATGTTTAAACGCAAGTGCATGGGGATAGAAAGCATGTACTTATCATCAGAACACTATCAAGTCCAGAGATTGTCAACAGTAGACACTCGGTGGTGAATTTGATGCTCTGCCAAAAAGTGTTTGGTGATTTACGATTGGATGGTGCTGTTTGACATTCACTTACTGTAGATCTTGGAGAAAAGAGGTTTTCTCTTTGATAGCTTGGGAGACTTGTTTTGTATAAAATAGAAACAAATGAGACAGTTGTTGACTGTATTTTGTAAACAAACAGAGATAATTTAGCCTTGAAAGAATTTGCTGAGAAATGTTTGCTTTCATTATAAAAAATTCTGTGATTTGCTGCCTTTATGGCATAGTTTGAGAAAATTTTGAAAAAAATCTGAGAGGCAGAGGAAATAAGAAGTCATCTTTAATCGTTAATTCATACGAAGTGAATCGTACAAAAACGTATGATTATCCTAAAAAAAAACAATAACAAAACCCTACTCCTTACTTCGCCACAACCTCAACGTCACAGGGACTTAAATTGTACAAAAAATGTCACAAAGTGAATCGTATAAAAACGTATGATTACCCCCCCAAAAAAACAAAAAACAATAACAAAACCCTACCCCTAACTTTGCCCCAACGTCGCCCCAACGTCACAGTGGCAAAAGAAAATTGTACAAAAATTTACAAATGTGATTGTACGAATTAATATGAATTAGCTATCTCACAAGAATTCGTACGCATTCTAAGAGTTGGCTAATTCATGTTATTCGTACGGATTGAATCATACAAAAATGTACGATTATCCTAAAAAAAAAACAATACCAAATCCCTACCCCTAACTTTGCCCCAACCACAACATCATAGGGGCAAAAACAAATCATACAAAAATTTACAAATTAATACGAATTCGCTATCTCACAAGAGTTTGTACGCATTCTAAGAGTTGGCTAATTCGTGTTATTCATACGGATTGAATCATACAAAAATGTACAATTATGCTTAAAAAAAAAACAATAACAAATCCCTACCCCTAACTTTGCCCTAACCACATCATCACAGGGGCAAAAAGAAATCCTACAAAAATGTACAAATGTGGTCGTACGAATTCGTACGCATTAGCTATCTAACAAGAATTAATACGCATTCTAAGAGTTGGCTAATTCATGTTAATTCGTACGAAGTGACCCGTACAAAATTTACGATTATCCTAAAAAAACAATAACAAAACTCTTCCCCTAACCTCGCCCCAACCTCAACGTCACAGGGGCAAAAATAAATCTTACAAAAATTTACAAATGTGGTTGTACAAATTAATACGAATTAGCCATCTTACAAGAATTCGTACATATTTTATGAGTTGGCTAATTTGTGTTAATTCGTAACATTCATTACAAATGTACAAATGTGGTCGTATGAATAAATTTAATTTAGCTACCTCACAAGAACTCATTCTTGTTAACTTGTATGAAGTGAATCTAACAATAACGGATGATAATCCAAAAAAAAAATCAATAACGAAACCCTACCCGTAACTTCGCCCCAACCCCAACGTCAAATGGCAAAAAGAAATCGTACAAGAATGTACAAATGTGGTCGTACAAATTAATATAAATCAACTACCTCACAAGAACTCGTACGTATTTTACGAGTTGTCTAATTCTTGTTAATTTGTATGAAGTGAATCGTACAATAACATACGATTATCAAAAAAAAAAAAAACAATAATGAAACCCTACCTCTAACTTCGCCCCAACGTCACAGGGGCAAAAATAAGTCATACAAAAATGTACCAATGTGGTCATACGAATGTATATAAATTAGCTACCTCACAAGAACTCGTACGTATTTTACGAGTTGGCTAATTCTCGTTAATTTGTATGAAATGAATCGTACAATACCGTATGATTATCCTAAAAAAAACCAATAACGAAACCCTACCCCTAACTGCGCCCCAACGTCACAGGGGCAAAAAGAAATCGTACAAAAATGTACAAATGTGGTCGTACAAATTAATACGAATTAGCCATCTTACAAGAATTTGTACATATTTTATGAGTTGGCTAATTTGTGTTAATTTGTACGAAGTATCCTAAAAAAACAATAACGAAACTCTACCCCCAACTTCGCCCATGTCACAGGGGCAAAAAGAAATCGTACAAAAATGTACAAATGTGGTCGTACAAATTAATACGAATTAGCCATCTTACAAGAATTCGTACATATTTTATGAGTTGGCTAATTTGTGTTTATTCGTACGAAGTATCCTAAAAAAACAATAACAAAACTCTACCCCCAACTTTGCCCCAACTTCACAGGGGCAAAAAGAAATCGTACAAAAATGTACAAATATTATCGTACGAATTATTACAAATTAGCCATCTCGTAAAATACGTATGAATTGCTAGGAGATAACGTTGGTTTTGCAGACATTTTTTAAAGTTACGAAGCAGACACACAAACAAATTAAAACCTGCTCGTATTTGTTAATTCGATTTGTGCCATTTGGTATTTATTTATATTCATATGTGTGCAAACATGTGGCATGCCTAAGACAAAACACAGCCGACTAAAACATACAGATGTATTTTGATCAAGTCACCACTATGCTTCCTGTTTACATCACATTCTTGACATACCTCGGCCAAACATGATCAATCCTGATAGTAACGACATCAGACGTTTATCCAACACAGTCACACAAGCGTGAACTGAAGAATATACGCCAATATTGTTCAGTATTGTCTGCTTTGTAACCTTGAATGCACCCGCATCAAAACAGAGAAAAACAAGTGCCTGCAGTGCCTCTAGTGGACACTTCAAGCGAAGGATGCAGCCATATAATAAGTACAATTAACTGTAATTAATTATACACCAGGAACAACGTATTGTTTTAGATTATGCAAAATGAAGACAGAGATACGTAATTCCAATTAATTTATGGATCCATAAACAACCTTTAAAATCCAAAGAACCTTTGTGTTTTACAAAGTTAGGTTTCTGATATAAATCTTTTGGTTATTGTAAAGACATTTCCTATGTATCTAACTACACTGTAAAAACTAATCTATAGAATTTACCCAATAAATGTGAGGTAACAATTTGCATCGACTTTGATGGGGTAGATTTAATCCCATATATTGAGTATAAGCTATCTCAAGTAAAAAGCTATTAAATACTTGCATAAATTGGGTAACAATACCTCACATTTATGTATATATTCAACAGCTACTTACTCATTAAAATTAGGTAAAAATTATCTCTTCAAATCAGTTAATAGTTAATAACAATTATTTATTCAGAAAAGGTAAAATGTACCCCCCACAATAAAGACATTCAGATGGCTCATCAGATCAATATTTTTAATCCAAAAAATCCTGTGAAACACTCAAAATATAGTGCAGCACAACAGCTTTACACCACAATTTCAAGTAATGACCCCTGTTTTATAACTTTGCATTGGTATTCCTTTTCTGTCAATCTGGGGGAAATCACAGAGTAATGGAGTGGGCTGGATAGATTTGTGTCTGTGTGTGGAGCAAATAAGGGAAAATAAGAAAAATATAAAACTACACTCCATTACAACTCCATTAAAAGTATGTCCAGACAAAAGATCCTCTTCGAACAAGAGGGAAAATGTGTGTCTACTGCATGAGCTTATTTTTGAGGCTGTGGACCTTTTTCAGTAGTTTTTCTCCATCAATTTCCAAAAAAAAGTTTTTGAAAAGCTTCAAACGTGTTCTTCAGCTCCTTTGGATATTCGATGTTGATTGCATAAATGAGTCCCATCAGCAGTATGCATGCCTTTGTTCGGCTTCCACATCCTTCCATCACTTAGTTTTCTCTGGATCACAATAGACAAATCTGATGGATCCTCCTCAGCCATGACATTGTGCTTCACAATCACCTTCTTTGTTCTGTCTGTGTAGTCCTCACATTCCTACTGTACATGTTAAAAGAAACAAACAAAAAGCATACACATTTTTATTTTATTTAAGATGCTGTTTCAATATATTTAAGTTTAAAAGGAGAGTAGAGGGGGAGTGGAAGGAAAAAGGAGAAGGTGGATACGAGAGGAGGATACCTTGAGTTAGTCAAAAATCTGCTATCAATATGACATACCTGGCAGTCATGGAAAAGATCTTCTTGTCTTTCACCGAGGTAGTTAATGAGGCAGCAGACAACAGCATCTCTGTTTTTCCCTCAATGTTCTGTGTCTGTAGGGAGATATAATTTAGTGATAAGACTGTTAGCGGAGTGGGGAGTGATTTACATATACTAAGACTGAATTCCGGCCCTGCAACTTGCATTTCCAATTCATTTTCCCATAACTAAAGGCTATAGTTAAGGAAACTATACCTTTAAGGACAATGTGATTTATTTTATGTGGAAAACTTGCATACCTGTACAGGATACACTTGTGGTGGGGACGTGGGTGGATGTGTCAACACTAGAACTGGTAACAGTGGTCTATCAGTGAGTCTCTGCTTGTGGAGGACAGACAAGAGGAACTGAAGATAGGGCAAATTGTGTCCACAGACTCTGCCTGCAACAGAAATAAAAACAAAAATTACACAAAACAAATTATCAGACATGTACCTGGGTTAGATTTTTACAGATAATTTTGTGTTTACCTCAATATAATGCAAATACTCACCCCCTTTGGTTATTCGGGTGGGTGTTTAATACGCAAAATGGACACAGATCATCACTGCAACATACACAAACAGTATAGATTAAATAATACTTTAGACAAACACAGAATAGACAAGCATTTCTATAAAATTAACTATAGCTCAATGTTGATGTATATACATCTGAAAGATCAGACAAGTAAACCGACAGAGTTTTGCATTCACTATGCATATTAAGCTTAACTAAACTCAGAGAATCTCCTAAGATGGTCTGACTCTGAGGACATTGACAGTTTAACTGATTTTAAACCAAAGGCATGTTTCTCATGTTGTGAATCTCTGTCACATGTGTGTTGTGAGAACGAAGCACTTACATTTTACAGTAGCCTACAGTATACAGCCAAACAGACCTCAATCATCGATGGATTTAAATCATATGTGCTTCAAGTGTAGCCTAAACAGTATTTCTGGAGGTTGCTGAACAGGTCGCACGTATAATGGCGGGTACACGTGTGAAGTTTTGCAGCAATCTAAACGATTCATTCAAACTGATTCGCGAACCAATTCAAAACTTTTGGCCCGTTTGCTTAGTAAAGAATCGACTCAAAAGACTAATTTATTTGCAATACTTTGTAAAGAATCGACTCATACGAATCATGAATGCCTCAGAAACACGAGACGGCAATTTTAAAATAAAATACACATTTCGTAATGAATTAAAATACAGTAACGAAAGAACGCCGCACAGTGTAACGAAGTAAAAGTACATATTTTCCAAAAATCTTACTCAAGTAAATGTAACGGAGTAAACTACCCACGTCTGCTCATAATTAAAAAATATATACAGCACTCCTAAATGCTAAATAGCTTACCTTCACTTTTGCTGTTCGATGGCAGCCAGAGAGAGGATCCAGCGTCGCCCACACTCACTCAAAAACACGTGCTGACGCATGTGCAATTTGAAGCAAAAAACTCATGGTTTGGGGGTACATTTTACTGCATTTTTCTATGTGATGGTTCTTACTGTTGACGAATGGGTAGCATATGTAGAATTTACCCATTACGTTAGTATTCGTTGGCTAGCTGCAATAATCATGTACATTTTATATGGTTTCCACAGATTATATTTACCACTCTCCAAAATCACTTTTTTCAGTGTATCTTTAGTCAATGTTTTTGTGTTTTTGGTGTGCACATGTGTTAGTTGGACTCTTTCATAAATCATTCGCTGGTTAGTGTCTGTGTGCTTCAAAGTGTTTCGAGTTTCATCACTGATGCTCCATGTGGCTTCACACTTACGACCATCTGCTTTTTGACCTTTTCTCACTGCGAACTGTGAGCGGTGTGAAACTAAAGTCAGGTGGCCATTTATTCACAGGTGTGCTCTGGAGATACGCTGAGGTATTCATTGTCAGCAATAGTCTGCTGTGAATCGGATAAATTTGTCATCTTAAAATACAAACAAATTAAGGATATTAAAAATGTTTTTGTAGCTCAGTGGTTCTCAATTCCAGTCCTCGGCACACAAAGTTTGCATAAAAACACAAAGCTTCAACTATAATACATAAAGGTCTTACAGTACCGTAGCAGTCAGTTAGTTAATAAATGAAAGAGGGCATTCAAAGAAAGATTTTTACAAGAAAACTACCATGAAATTTATCAGTGAGATGTCATCCCATATCTGTTTCCATTTGTGTTTACCACAGTGTTGTTTTCTACTTTGTCCCTCTTTGACTAATGGCTACTTCTACTTTGCAGTAGAGAGCTTTTGAAAATAAAATGGGCATCCCTCCATTACCTTTGCCGGAAATGAACAGTCTGATGTACGGTCTAATGATGCCCGCTCATAAAACTTCCATTTAGCGGCACATGCATGAGTCCAGCTCACCTTTAAAAGTGAATAACATCACTCAGGGTAAGCAGCCGGGCAGGTCACTGTCATAACCTGTAGGGATTCTTAAATGTGTTTTATCCAGGCGAACACAAGCACACACAACACAGATTTGTGTTTACACTACGATGAACAGAAAGAGAACAGTTGGAGAGGAGAAATAAAGTTGAAATGCAGGATGGGGTAAATAAATAAATCATTGTGTCTCTGCTGTCAGGTCTTGTAAAGACACCAAAGTGAATATTCAGACTGACTAGTATGTTATATTAATAATGTTATGAGACTTTTATTTTGTATGATGTCCTGTAGCATCATTACAGTGATTACTGAGGGACAAAATTATCGAAATTTCACTAATTGTGTTTGCCAAGGAAAGTGAAGCAGAATTAAACAGGACAACGGTACATAAAGAAATAAAATCTGGATCTCTATTCAACTGGCTTTTTATAGAACCCCTTTCACAAAGTGCTTTGATCCCAGAAAATTGGCAAAAAATGTCCTTTTGTACGAATGTCCTGGAATTGATTCTGTGAACGCTCCCGAAATGGGGACCTAGATACATTGCCGTGACATTTTCATAAAGTGTCCTGTGTGAACAAAAGGCAGGAACAATGCTTTAAGGGATGTGTTGTAGTGTGGACGTGTGTGTTGTCGCAACAACTCGTTTGTGTTATCGTTCAGCTCTTTGATGTGGGGGATTTAAAGGGGACATATGATGAAAATCTGACTTTTTCCATATTTAAGTTCTATACAGTAGTTGGGTCCCCAGTGCTTTTATCAACCTAGAGTATGTGAAAAAGATCAACCCAGTAACTTAGTTTTGGTAAACCATTTTCTACAAGCATGTGAAAAATAGCTCTTTGAAATTTGGCTCCCCCTGTGATGTCAGATGGGGATATTACATCCCCTTAATCTGCACTATCCAACCACAGCACTGCCATTTAGTGCAGAGATCAGCTCATTTGCATATTAAAGGACACACCCAAACTCGGCACATTTTTGCTCACACCTACAAAGTGGCAATTTTAAAGTGACACTTTGTAGTTTTTCAACCTTCATAATATATTTTCAAGAGCTGTCTGGTGCCCGAACACTATTATTTTTAACGTGAATTTTATGGAGGCTACTTGGAGAGTGTAGAGAGAGACTTATATCATGTGACACTGTGGCGCCGTGGAGCGTCATGGACCCAACGACATGGGCGATCCGGGTTCGATTCCCCTTAAAGGCATTTTTTTATATAAACTTTAACCTTGCGACCACTAGCCAACTGGCTTGTAAACGTGAGCTACCGATCTTTTGGCGTTTGAAAAAATAAAACCCATGAAATTATATTCATATGACATGCTGGAAGGCACACTTTGTGACCTAAAGAGTTGTCTTCTTTTTCTTTGCAACAGTGCTGCGGTGCTTGTGGTCTCTAGGGGTGCTAGACGTGAAAAATACATGTCTAGCACCCCCTAGTGGCCAAAAAGCTCTGCTGTGTGCCTTTAACATGTTATAATAAATTATCTATATAGTGTTTTGAGCTAAAACTTCACATATGCACTCTGGAGACAGCAAAGATTTATTTGACATCTTAAAAAAGTCTTGTGAAATGTCCACTTTAAATGCAGATCAACGTTCATTACGAAAAATGTCACGCCATATGCACTAGTTTATGATTAAATAAAAAAATGCTAAATCGTGCAATTGCACGATTACAAATACATTACACATCACGTGTCTTAAGGGTATCTTTTGTCATGTATGTTTGTGATGTCATATATTGTCAAGATTCCTAGTATCACACCATATTTTAGGGCTCCCCATCTCCAAAATCTCAGGAAACCTTTGTCTAAAAATGTTTACAATCTTGCAAAATGCAACATTGATCTACATTTCATTTTGTAATGATTGTTTCTTTATCTCACAGTGTGCTGCCTGTGTCTTTATGTGTTTTAATATATACAATGTGCATTAGAATAATAAAGACACTTGCCTGATGACCCAGCTGCTAATTAAAATAAGTACCCAGATGCACTGCCTTTCATTTAAAGGTCACTGTTCATGTCTGTTGCTCTCTCTCTCTCTCTCTCTCTCTCTCTCTCTCTCTCTCTCTCTCTCTCTCTCTCTCTCTCTCTCGTTTTAATTAGGTAACAATAAGCAGTGAATCTCAATTACTGTACAATGCACAAGGTCAGAGCTCAGATGAGAAGTGATTCACTTAAGAATACCGTTGCATCTAAACCACACAACAAGTTGATCCCTTCTTTAAAGAGCACCAATGGTCCGATTCACATTTTTACATTTCCTTTGGTGTGTAAGTGTGTGTATAGTACATGTTAAAGATATGCTAAAGGTACAAATCTCAAAGTAAACGATGATGCGAGTTATTGTCTCCAAAGAAAATCTCTTCTCCTGGACTACAACAAACACACGGATTGTAGGCAACAGTTTACTTCCTGGGATTGGTGATGTACAAAAGACAGACATTATCATAATTCCTCCCGCTTCGGCTTATAGCTTGTAAATTAACTCCTGTTAGCACTGCATGTGACCGAATCTTTCAAACATGGTAGGGAGCATCACATTTCTGGTATTCTGGCCAATCACAACGTACAGATAAGCTGGGCAATCAAATCCGTGTGTTTCAGGAAGAGAGTGAAATCTTGAGCTACAAAAATGTACGGTATGTGGAAAATAATGTGTTTTTAACCATAAACGACGCAAACACATTGTATTATACCAAATACACAAAATAACGTTGTTTTCTTAGCAATGAAATAGGTGCTCTTTAATGAATTGTAGTGGACCTATGTTGTGTAAAGCGATTCTGCTGTATCAGCTTCAGCATGAAAACCATATTTACTGGAAAAATCATCTTATTTACCATAGCATAGACTCTCTTCTCACGCTTTCCAATGAGAGGAATGTGACCTCAGAGTTAGCGGAGCGTGAATTATGAGAGAAATTGAAACTTTCTTGGGCAGGAGTGAAAAAACAGGTGGACTATGAGGATGAGAGGTTATAAATTAAAGTGTATGGGGGTGTCCAAGGGGCTCCTGGGATCTAATGGGGGTCAAAAGGTCATAATTGTGCTCGATAAAAAACTTATGGAGTAAGACAAAGTAAATCAGAGAGCCTTTGAAGTGGATTTTGATTTTAGATAACCTCACTTAGGGGCGTATATGAATCACATACATATTAAATCATAAAGTAGTTTATTTACTGATACAAAAACTGCTGTGAAGGAGAGAGAGAGAGACGAGCAACAGAGTATAATGGCTTCAAAAGAAACCAATAATAATTTTATAATGAAATATTCCCGTAAATATTTGTTTAAGCATAGCAGTAACGCAAATGTCATGGGTTCCATTTCAGGATCCCATATACAGTTAAAATGTATAGGGGTGATTATATCTCATATATTGGGAGACTGTTTTCCAGTGGGGGCTGGTGACTGCTCATCCGAGGGGCGCTAATTCAAAATATTGAAAATAGTGTTGCTTGCGTTTTCAAAATATGTGTTTGTTGCGTCATGTGAACCATGTGCATCACGTGTTTTGTCAAAATAAGTGCCTGCTGCACACGCGTCAAAACCGTTTATGATAAAAGAGACGTTCACGTTCACAAAATACACGCAAGACACTCCCTTAACAGTAAACTCTGAATATCTGGCAAACGCGAGCGTCTCTTTTATCATAAACCCTTTAGACGCGTCTGCAGCAGGCACTTATTTTGACAAGACACGTGATGCATGCAGGATCTCTCGATGAGCAGAACACATATTTTGCGTTTTATTTTCCTAATTGTAGTATATTTGTAAGTGTAAAAATAGTTTCATAAAAATGTATGTTTTTAAAAGAATTTTGGAGCACCTAACCCCACCCTTACCCTTACCCCAACCAGTTCTTAACCACATAAAACACAACACACAAGTAAAAGTCACAAGTGTTTATTGCAAACCTTGTGAACTGAAGCCAAACGATCACTTTATCTGAAGACATCTATGAATGCAACGTACAATCAGATTTTATTCAAACATAAACCAGAACATTAGAGCATGACGCAGTCGGACACGACAGCCAATAGCGCTTCACATTCTTAGCTAACGTAATGGTGCAATCGGTCATGAGACACCCGAGAGCCAATGCTATTTCACAATCAAAGATGACGTATCATTGCTTCTTTGGTTTTTGAACGAGCACACACCGGATCTGATATTTACAGCGAATTGTCATCATTTTTGCGTCTTTTTTTCATATAAATCAATCGTTTGACCTCTGAACACTTTTTGGAATATTTTAAGGACATTTTGAAAAAAGTTTTATATTATGTAATAAATTAATGGGAATGTTATTTGTCCTAAATGACCGAAAAGGCTAATGTGTAATAAAAATACAATTTATCCTGCCGGTTTGACTTGAAAATCATATCCCATTGCATGTCATCATAGCAAAATTATTCCCTAATATATTAAGTTTCACCTGTTGCCGGTAGAGGCACTAATTTAGTAAACGCATCTTTTGGTCAGATTTGGGGGAATGGACAAACAACCAAACAATTGTATGGGTTGGATATTAGAGATGTTGGTGCTTGTATTGTTAAAGTGCAGTGCGTGTTGAGATCCTGTTGAATCTAAAGTCTTTTGAAACATATTTACATTTAGCCATATTTATCTGAAATAACTTTCAAAACTGGGAAAAGGAAGCAATTCAGCCTAGAAGGCAATAATATAATACCACATTTAACCAAATGTTAGCATACCTTTGAGAAGAGAGAGAAGATCTGTCTGACACATTCTTGCTAGATCACTCAACATTCAACCATAATTAAACACTCTTATGTGTAGTTTTAGGATTTAAGGTCTTTTATTATATATAATATACTGTGCAATTCTGAGTACACAGCTAAATTTTTTTTTTTGAGAATTTCTGTGCCTTTTACGAGGAAGAAAAAGGGCAACGGTTGGCCACAGTAAAGAGCGACTACCATTTATGTCTAACTTCGTGACCTCAGATGTTTTTAGATTCTTAATGTTCTGTAATGTCATAATGAAGTGTGAAAAGACATGAAGTACCGAGTCTGGTTTGCAGAAGCTATTTTTCTTTCTGGGTATACTTGTGTGCAAAGGGATAAAAGTCCCAGCATGCCGTTCATCAGAGAAAACCTCAACTGCTTTGTTACAGAAGCATGACATGTTTTTTTTTGTCTGAAAAGACATTAAAGACACAATACACGGTTAAAGCTCCAAGGGGTTTCATCGAATAAAAGTTTTATATTCAAAGAAAAAAGTGTTGAAAATGCTTCGAGTGCAATTATGTTCAGCTTTTGAAGAGTTTTATTTTGACGTGTCAGAGATGGCGGAGATTTAAAGAATAAAGAATTCACGCTGCTCCTAATCCCAATGATGAAGATTGACAGTTCACGGCCACATTGATTCTAATTAACATGCTAATTGGAAATGTAAAGGCAAAAATGGGAAGCGTATGAGGGTTTTTTTCTCACTGTGGCCTTTCTTTTGTGTTCTTGTATAGTGAGAGACAGGCGGAAATAAAGCGTTTGCCTTGGACAGTTTATAATGCGACGGGTTTAGTAATGAGGAAGTGGTTGCCAACAGGAGTCAGATTGAAATAATTGTTAAATAATTTAAGAAAAAATCGACAGAAGAGTATTGGAGTCAGACTACAAACGTTATAATACGTAATACATAATGCTGGGTTGTTTAAACCCAAAAGTCTGGGTTGTTTTAAGTCATCAGATATAAAACGTGTCTGGGTTAATTGAACCCAACGACTGGGTTTGTCGCTTTTTCACCCAACGTTCAGTTAAAAATAATCCAGTATTTTGCACACTGCTTTGGTTTTGTGGGTAAATGTATTTACTGTCATTGAAACATTTTGATGTTTTTATCACTGTAGATGTCAATATATTTAACTTGTCTCATGACAGCGCTAGGGGTGGGACGGTTGTCATGACCACCGCACCACCGCGGTGGTGCAATGCCACCGCAGTGGTGAAGTGCCACCGGCGGTTGTGTGACGTCACATATCAGGTGAATGATTAAACAAAATAATAAGTAAAAATTGCAGTTTTTTTTACACGTGAAATAATAATAACAAAAGTTGTACAGTAATTTAAAGCCTAAGATACAAATTTATAACATTGTTTTATGTTAATACACAAATCTCCGCTACATTACCATGTATGGCGTTTCCACTAAACTGGTGGATTTTAGCATAACTCAGCACGTTGGAGTTTAGCCATGTCACTGTGTTGTGCGCCTGCTTTAGTTTCTTTTGGTCTCCAGTGACAGTGATACATACACATCACGTTTGTCTTTTGTTGTGAAATAAAAATTTTACCAGGTTAAAGTCGCGCGCATCAGGAAGCGCATTTATTGAAACTTTATTTTCTTTCACCATTTAAACCACCCTAACCCCCCATGGACCCCACCACCGCAACACCGGCGGTTGTTGTTGATGGTTCCACCGCGGTGGTAAAAATTTGCCACCGTCACAGCCCTACAGCGCTGCTGTTTGTCTTCATAGCTGATTGACAACTGGTTATACTGTAACATTCAGATGTAACCACAACAGTTTTATGACCTGAATCTTTGTGACAGATGTTGATCAGCCTTATGAAAGTAGCAATTTGTTGCCAGGACCATTTTTGATTTGTGTTTTGGCAGATTTAGCATGGTACGCGCACATCCGGGAGGCAGAAAGCCCGATTGGTAAGCTTTTCTGCTACTGCAACAAACTTAAAGGAATATTCCTATTTTTTTTAAAGAAAAATCCAGATAATTTACTCACCACCATGTCATCCAAAATGTTGAAGTCTTTCTTTGTTCAGTCGAGAAGAAATTATGTTTTTTGAGGAATCTCATTTTAATGGACTTTAATAGAGCCCAACATTTAATACTTAACTCAACACTTAAACAGTTTTTTTCAACGGAGTTTCAAAGGACTATAAACGATCCCAAACGAGGCAAAAGGGTCTTATCTAGCAAAACGATTGTCATTTTTGACAAGAAAAATAAAAAATATGGACTTTTGAACCACAACTTCTCGTTTAGATCCGGTCGTGATACGCCAGCGTGACCCCACGCAATACGTCATGACGTCAAGAGGTCACAGAGGACGAACGCGAAACTCCGCCCCAGTGTTTACAAGTGTGGAGAAAGAGGACCGTTCCTACGTTGTTGTATGTGGAATGATACTAATTAATGTCTTTGTGTCAGTTTATTGTTTACAATGGTCCGCAAATGTGCGTTTTATATATATAACACGTGACCTCCCTACGTCACTAGGCATTTACGTTAGGTCGCGCTGGACCGGACCTAGACGAAAAGTTGTGGTTTAAAAGAGCATATTTTTTATTTTTCTTGTCAAAAATGACAATCGTTTGCTAGATAAGACCCTAATGCTTTGTTTGGGATCGTTTAGAGTCCTTTGAAACTCCGCTGAAAAAAACTGTTTTTAAAATGTCCATTAAAATGAGAAAAATCCTGCAATGTTTTCATCAAAAAACATAATTTCTTCTCGACTGAACAAAGAAAGACATCAACATTTTGGATGACATGGTGGTGAGTAAATTATCTGGATTTTTCTTTTGAGAAAATGGACTATTCCTTTAAGTATTGAAGCTTTCTTTAAAGTTTATATATAAATAAAACTAGATTTTAGTTGGATCTGTTTTTCTGTCTGTAATTTTGCAGTGTTACTCTTATACATGTATGAATTATAATGTTAGGCTAGTAATTTAATAGTCGTATTTACAGGTATGTTAAACATTAGCACCCAGCACTGGCTCTGTTGGTACAATTAACCACCTAACAACTCCATGGCAATTCTGACTTACAGACACTGCTACTAGCCTACAACACAAGGCACGTCTCTTCTTTCTGCCTCTCAATTGCATGCGCAAGTAGTGATGACGTAGCCGAGAAATCCATAAATGTCCGTAGCATGACAAAGCTTGTTGTTGGAGAAGCATCAGCAGACTACGCCTTTGTTGCAGCTTTTGTTTAATATAGCTCCTCAACTTGGTGTCCATCTATGTTTTTACTGTCGCAACTGGAAATACGTAAAAGCCGCCAATAAACCGGAAGTCATTCATTTCCTATGCAAAGGGGCTGCGTGATGTGCCGACCATCTGCAGGTTTGGATCCGTTTTGAGCATTGGATCCGCAAAAAAAATGTGAACTTGTGCGACTTTCTAGTTTCTTTCTAACATCTTGTAAGCGTGGGAAAACCCAGACAACTTCCGACAAATTTAGATTTGCTCTGCAAGTACTCTGGCAAAGAGGCCATTCAAGCCCATTTCTAATGCAGAGAAATCGCGGCACCAATCAGAAATGTTGGGGCGGGCTTTACACGATGATGACAGCGCAGCGACGGTGAAGCAGATTTTGAACATTACAAAGATGGATGCCGCCGTGGAACATCACTCTTTCGAATCAGCTATCGCGTCTGTTTTAAGCGATTTAAACTTTTCATTAAAACCCGAGCAAATAACAAAACTCCAAGCCTTCATATCTAAAAAAAGATGTTATCACTATCTTACCGACTGGATCCGGCAAAAGTCTGATATAGCTCTGCATGCGTCATCTCCTGCATCGTTGTGATTGGTTATAGGTCTATCCAATTGGACACAAAGGCGTTTGAGAGACGTCCATTGGTGACTTTTCCGCTTTGGAAATTATTTGTCTAAGAAGCTATGGAAGACCATAACTCGGTTACTACTGAGAATGGTCTGGTTTTAACCAGGCTAACATCTTGTTTAATGTTGGCACAAAATAGATATCAAACCGATATACTTTTTCTATATAATGGATGTTTCACACGGCAAAATCGCCGCGTGGCTACAGCTTGTCTCTTGTATTGAAAGCGTTTTGTGCAGCATTCAGTGCAAATATTATGTTTATCTTCAACGGGGCCTGCCATGAAGTGCCATGTCCAGAGAAGGGACAGGATTTTGGGTGCCAACTCCGCTTGACCTCTGTAACCGCCATCATTTTACCGCTTTCCGCACGTCTCCTATTGACAAAGAACTAAACACTTGCCGTTGCCGCGTACCGTGTGAAACGCCCATAAGACATGAAAATAAAACAGAGCTTGTATATTATAATTTTTTCACCACATTTCACCAAATTTTCACCATCACTCAAGAAAACCGAAAATATGAGGTGGCTTAAATTGTTCATTCATGATGGATCGCTCAAGTCTACCGAACATTAGAATGCTGATGTAGTTTGTTTTGGCAGGAGTCAAATTTACAAATACAGCCTGAACAGCCAGTGGCATTTACACTTGGCCAAGTAAAGTTTCCTGAAATAGATTGATGTGGAGTGATCGGATTGCATTTACATTGGTTTTAAAATCAGCTACTCCATCAAAAAGTTGAAATACCCCAAATCTGAGGTGAGCCAGTTAGCATTCAGAAATAATCGAAAGATTTAAGCTTACAAGGTATCTGTAAATAAAGGTTATGCAGGTTGACAGAAGTGATCAAATCATTTAGTTGTCAGTTGTTTTCAGTATTGTGTACACTGTCAGAAAAAATGGTTAAAATATGTAAGCCAGCTGTCACTTCATGGGCAAGGTCCTAATATGTACTATTGCTGAAGGTATATGTATATTTGGCACCAGTATGTACATCTGAGGTACTAATATGAACTGTTCAAGTCAAAAGCTGTACTTTTTGAAAGGGTACAGCGCCAGTGACAGCTGGGTTACACATTTTGGGGGCTTGTGTATGGTAGAGAGATTAAGATTGTGAGACTTTAAATTAAAGTACAGTATATGGTTCGAGTCAACATCTGTTGACTGAGATTTCAGTATGACTGAAAAACATCACTTCACATTTTGCATGTCACTCGGGTTGAGTGTAAGACACTGTTTTTCACTTTATCTCTAATGAGTTGCGTCTCATTCTGATGAAATATTTCTATTTGTTTTATGACCTGTAATTATGCTGTCATCAGTTTCTTCTGCAAAATATTCAAGTGAAAACAAGTTTGACTTTTATTTTGTGATGGGTTCAAGTAGACTGATTACAAAAGAGGCTTTCGAAACACTTAGAAAAGACATTTGCATTTTAAAGAGTTTTGACAGAGGACTTTAAAACCAAACAACAACAGATGGCTTCACCCTGAAATGTAAACTTCATTCATATTTAATTTTAAGGCCGCATTACGAAAAGTAAAGTGCTAAGTTGCGGCCTTATCAACATCGGCTTAATAAGTTCAGATCAGTCATAACTCTTGCACTTTAAGATCAATAATAAGTCATGTTATCATGGGATATTAAAGATGTTAATGGGATTTTATATGTACTGTAGACCCACTTCGATCGCAAAACGTTTTTACGCTCGCATGAGGTGGGGAGCGTAAAAGGTGTATTTCGCAAAACTGCAATGGAAATGGCAATTTTCAGACCTATGTACGTAAGTCAAGTATAAGAGGGCTTTCATTGCCAATAATGTTTAGATAACACTCCTACATCTCTTTTGATTTAAAATAATGTACTATTACCATAGACTGTAAAAAAAGATGGACGACGCCTGTTCGCTCTCTTCCATTGGTGAAAAGTGAAGCGCCAGTGTCCCTGGCGTTGACATCTTGGTTCTTGAGTCTGCGCAGCAGCGATTTCGGGACCAGTCATGCGCAGTAGTGAGCAGGAAGTAAAGCCGCGAAATCAAGACCCCGCCTTCGCTCTCGCAGAATGCGCATATCACACGATATCACAGCTGTCAATCATGACGTGACACCACCGTTTTTATATCATTAAATAACTAATTAAACACAAACTTATTTTAAAAACAAACATTTGAATTTACATCAGCGTGATAAAAACTACAGTAAATGACAGAAACCGGCTTTGGAAAAAAGATAAAATTTTTTAGTTGGTCTCAAGCCCATTGAATAACATGGGGAGGCGGGCTTTATGACCTATACTGGGACCAGTCACTGGGGGGCGATCGAGATGTTTTGGCTTCACTTTTCAGGGCTTGTGCGGCACGTTTGACTATTACCTCTAAGAAGCACCAGCATAAGGGGCTGTGTGCTCTACCCTCCACCGCCAATTTCAGAGTGTGCTTGTAGCAGCTAGGAGGCTGCTCAGGTTGCAGCAACAGTACAATTTGTCCAGTTAAAAGTTGTTCTATCACTGAAATAATTTTAGAGACATTATTTAAAGGTAAAAAAACTACATAGTGTTGCTTTAAAGGGACACTCCACTTTTTTGGAAAATATTCTCATTTTCCAGCTACCCTAGGATTAAACATTTGAGTTTTACCGTTTTAAATCCATTTAGCCGATCTCCGGGTCTGGCGATACCACTTTTAGCATAGCTTAGCATAATCTATTGAATCTGTTTAGACCATTAGCATTGCGCTAAAAAATAACGAAAGAGTTCCTTGACTCTTCTGTAGTTAAATCGGGTGCTAAGACCGACAGAAAATTAAAAGATTTTCTAGGCAGATATGGCCAGGAACTATACTCTCATTCTGGGGTAATAATCAAGGACTTTGCTGCCGTAACATGGCTGCAGCAGGCGCAGTGATATTACGCAGTGCTCAAAATAGTCCCCAGCTATTGGAAGTTACCAAGGGGACTATTTTTGGCTGCGGCGTAATATCATTGCAAATTGAGCATATTTTAAAAAAGTGGAGTGTCCCTTTAATGTTTGGATAATACATCTACGTCTCATTCGGTTAAAAATAATTGCTAATGTGGTGGATGTGATATCAGTAAACCTACCAACATCAGTCGACGTGATGTCTGGAACTACTTTTTAATTATTTTTTTAATCAAAATTTAGAAAATATTGCATACGTTTTGCGCAAATCTGTAATGGAAACGCAGCTTATGATACATGCACACAATATACGGATATATGGTTTGATCGTTTTTTGTGTTGCAAGCAGTTTGCATGTAATAATCATTTTAAGGTCTAGATGAGATATTTGTTTCTTCATGAATCATAATTCATATAGTGTGTTTTATAAGTCATAATCTGACCCACTAACTCTTTCCACTGCCTGAGAGCATAAAGTATTAAGTTGTGTTGATAGACTACTGTATGTGCCGAAGTAAATCTTTCAGTATGAATCACGCCCATCCCACAGTTCCCCTCAGGTTAAAGATGGCAGATCCATTTAACATCTCTATTCTCTTTTAGTTGAGATCTGAGAAGCTGGAGGTTTCAGACAGTGTTTTCTAGTGTGCAGGCCACTTATAAACCACACCAGCGTGTCATTGTGGAAAAGCTTTTTCTTGTCCACGTAATTGCTTCAGAAGGGACGCAAACTGTCGTGTTGTGGTCTCAGAAAAATGTGTTTGTTTGCACGTTTGTGCATGTAAGCGTGTATAGTGCGTGCTTGCATTTGAATGCATATTTGGATGTCTGGAAATAGGCAGATACTGTAGCTCTCGATGTTTGTTCAGCATGCCTGATTCTGGATCATATGCCCGGCGGACTGTGACTACAGCTCGTAAACAGAAAAATCACCCTGTAATTATGCCTAAATTGCAAATTAACTTCTTGGATAGACAGAAATGCATCCTTTTTTTCTGTTTCGCTTCTAAGTGCGTACAAGCTTTTGTGGCAAAAACTTCCACTTGTAAAAAAATGACTTCTTTGGACAAGACATAGTAAACAATTGTAAAATCACTAAAGATGCAACGACTGTAGAAACATTGTAAATGATGAAAGTCAAATATTTAAAAATGTACTTAGCATAATATTATTATGTTATTATATTATATGAACCACAGCTATCCACTTTCATTCCCAAAATTACTTTTCCTTCCCAAAATAACATCAACTTTGAATAAGTTTTTTTTTTTGTTGTTGTTTACAATGGTAATAGTCTTTTAACTTTTGATCACCCCCTTGTATGTTTAGATATACCACGACTAGTTTACCTACACTAGTAGCTTACATTTAGAATTGCAAGTGGAGTGTCCCTTTATCTGTCCCCTCTTCAGTAACTTCATCACCCCATCCTTCATCTCTGGATGTCCATTATAGCATACTTTAGGAACTGACATCACCAGGACTGAGCAGATTTAGGCTTGCAAGATTTAAATGAGCACCTACTTCAGATTCCATTGTGCTCCGTCATCTTACGATAATGTTGTATAAAAAACTTTGCATCTGGATTGATGGGAAGTGTGCATTTAATACACCTTTGTTCAGAGCCGGCGCCAGACCATAACAAACAGGGGGGCACTTGGCTTCCAACGGGGGGCACGCAATAGCAAAAATAACTTGCAAAAACAAGACATTAAAACAACAAATACAGTGCAAGCACACACTCATACAACTGGTACAGACTGTCAGCTCATTTCCCGTATAAAGTGCAAAAGACCACAAACCATGCGCAAAACTATTGAACTTCGACTGCGGCGTGAGCGCAAGCTGAGCCCGCTGCGCTGAGTGCGCTCGCGCTTTGCTCGACGCAACAACAAACTGCCCTCGCGCGCCACAAGCCATTGAAATGACTGGGTTTCATAGCGCAGCGCACACCGCGTCCTAGCTTTGAAAAAAGCCGCTTTACCATAATCACATCATAATGCTGTTAACGGTCTATAGTCACACTTCACATTTAAGCTTACGTAATTTAAAACAAGATTTGTACAAGATTTGTAAATTCCACCTCGACCTCTAATCTCTGAGTTTGAGCCAGTCTGTGTTTGCATGAAGTCAGATGGAGCAGGCGGTGCTGGTTCGTTCTAAATGTTCTAATATCCATATTTTACACGATCCATAAAATGCCGCGAAAAAACACGTTGCTAGTATCAAGTCACAAATATGCTAAAGACGTAAGACGGGTGAGACACGGCAATACATCCAATCAGAGAAACTGGTCTATTTTAATTACAGAAAACATATATCAACTATTTTTTCCTCATTTGATTACATTACAAGACATGAAACATTCAATGTTTAATTTATTTTAATTATTCTTGATATATATTAAATTAATAAAAAACTTTTTTGGGGGGGCACAACAACCTGTTTGGGGGGGCACTGCCCGCGAATGCCCCCCCTTGATGCCGGCCCTGCCTTTGTTCTACATGTTATATGGTTTATTTTAAAACAGGAACTGCCTTTGTCATTTTTGGAGCCTCGCCACTTGTATTTTTAAAATAGAAAAAGACTTTTCTGCACTTTTTGGCCAAAATTTTAATTTCCCCATGATTTACTTACCCTCAAGCCATTCTTGATGTATATGATTATCCTTTTCAGACAAACACTATCGGAGTTATATTAGAAAATGTCCCGTTCCAAGCTTTATAATGGTAGTAAATAGTGCTTCTGATTTGAAGCCCAAAAAAGTCAATTTTGTCAGACAAGACGAGACTAAATATGTTCATCAACGACCTTTTTTTTCATGACTAAGACGAGACGATGACGAGACTGCACATTTGTCCGAAAACACTGACTAAAACTAAATTAACATGCATTACAGGGTTTCCCGCAGAAAATTTGTTAGTTAAGGTGGTAGGGTTGGGCGGTGGGCGTGGCAATCGAAGGGGCGGGCGTGCGCGTTATAATGAAAATTAAAATATTTTTATTTAAAACACTCAAATAAAACTTAATTTTGAAGAAACTATGACAGAAAATTAACACATACTAGATTATTAATGAATTAAATGTTTTAACTCTAACGGGAATAGCTGCATGATGAAGTGAAACTAAAAGGTTAATAAACACAAACTAAAGCAGATGTTGTAGAAAGTCTGGCGAACGATGATAAATAGCCCAAAATTTTTAAAAACTGATTATTTCCCACTATTAATTACATTATCTTAAAGGAGTGTAACTACTGTAGCATGTAAATAATGCACATGAATAAAGTGAGCAAGAGCGCTCAACAATTATATCTAATCAACAGGCACATGAAACCTAGCTAACAACAAAATCACCTGCTATCTTACTTTAAATTTGCAAGAACTATACAATAACAGACTTAAATAACCCCAAAACATAAGTCCACTTACAGTTCTCATACATGACGGACCACGTCTTCATCTCATTTCGGCCGTGTGGTGCACGTGCCAGGTCGCGGTGTGAAGAGCGTCTGCGCTATTCTCCAAGATGTACTTGACGGCCTTTTTTTTGCAGCTAATTGTTTTGGAACGACCTAGTTAAGGCAGTAGGGTTTCCCAACTTAGGCGGGCCACCCGAACTAAAAAGTGCTGCGGGAAACCCTGCATTATTGTTGACGAAAAAAGACAAGACTTAAATGTTTTGCATAAAATAAAAACTAAGATAAAATCTCTCTTCATTTTCGTCTACAATCATCTCTACTAAAGATAGAATATTCAGCCGTTACGTTACGCCTTCAAAACACACTGAATGAGTTTGTGCAGGTTGGTACAGGTCTCATACTCCTGTTGCTGCCACCCCATCGCTGCAACACAAAACTACATCTAGCAAGAACATAACACCCATAGATAGCGAACATGAGCGTCCTTTTAATTCAGAAAACTAGACACGTTTAACAAAGTTGCATTCAACAAAGATCTTCAACAAGTGTATTTTGTCAGGTGATTATGACATTTAACCAATATTTGAGATTTGACTGAAATGGTTATCAGAAATAATCTCAGAAATATATATTTTTTTAAAAGACACAAATGTTTTAACTAAAACTTGACTGAAATATATTGAGTTTTCTTTTGACTAAAACTAGACTAAAATGACGAGACTTTTAGGGGGGGTTTCCCAGACAGGGATAAGACTAGTCCTAGACTAAAATAAATGTAAGAGCTGTCCAAACTGAAAACAACTTGAACTGACAATATCTTAAAATACATCAGTGTCCTTTGTTTTGCCTCAAAATGCACACAAGTAATGTTTTTAGTAAGACATGTTTGTTAAAACTAGTTATATTTCCTAATTATTACTGATTATATAAGGCCATGTCCCAGTTTAAGATGATCTCTGTTCTGGAAACCACCCCAGTGTTGACCAAAACTTACCCCCAATTTCCACCGACTGTGGAAAGGCAGCGGATCCGCTGCAGATTGACAGCGGAGTCAATCGGTTTCCATTCAAGTCAATATGTGTATTTCCACTGACTGCGTTCCAAATCCGTCACAGCTCCGGCCATCCACAGCCCTCCGGCACAAATACGCAGAGCTTCTATTGTGGCTGGATACCGGACAGCTCCACAGGGTGGCGCCATGACTTTATTGCATGATCATACCTGAATTCGCGAGATCTCGTGTTGTGATCAGGGCTGGTTTGTAAAAACGTCATAATTTAATGTCATAATGGGCGAAAACAGATCTAGATACCGCGCGATCATCATGTGAATTTGCGAGACCTCATGGGTCCTCGTCACTTCAGCACGCAGCCGCTCTGCAACAAATACGGAACTGGTGGGTATTGGCGGACGGCGGAGTGCGGATCCGTAACGCAGCAGAGCCGATCTGCAGCCGTTCCACAGTTGGTGGAAATCCGGCGTAAGTCTCAGCCTCAGACATCACACCCACAGATTGTTGGCTAAACGTTATCGTACACTTTCCTGAAACCCTGTGGGAATGTCGAAGTCGTCTTTGATTGGTTGAAATAAACCGGATTTCCAGGAGAAGGGAGTGTCACAATTAGTTTCGCTCCTTGGAGAACAAAGCTCTGACATTCCATTGAGGAAGAGAATCAGTCGTGTTCACGTGGATAATACTGACCAGTTATCATGATCAGCTAAACATTCAATTCTCAAAAATATGCAAAGTGTGCGGCTTATTCTCTCTAAAAGACGTCCTAGAGTTTTGCTTTAGGCAATTAGTGGAGTCAAAAAGTTTGGTTCTCCTGAATTGCTTATATGTGTTAAAAGGTGGAGAGATATGCTTCAAACGGGGGCATTTCTTTGGTGTGGCTGTTGATGAAGTGCACAACGTTGTTCTATGTTCTATTCGGTTGACTGGTTATTTCAATAACTGACTTGTTGCCAGCCGGCTCGTTATTGTGGGGAGTCCGAAACGTGATGCTAGACGAAACAAACTGTGATCGGTTGTTTGACATGTTAGTCAAACAGCTCGTGGGCGGGCTTTGTCCAGAAAAAGCAGCGAAAAACACCAGATCTTCATTATTGAAGGTCTGGCTACGCGAGACTAAGTAAAACTTGACTAAGAAACCTTGAGTTGTCTTTACTAAAACTAGACTCAAACGATGAGACTTTTAGTCGACTAAAACTAACAAGGATATTTGGCACAAGACTAAGACTAAATTAAAAAATAGGTGACCAAAATTAACACTACATCTGGAAGTAATCCACACGGCTCCAAGTTGGTTAATAAAGGTCTTTTAAAGGCAATCGATGCGATTTTGTTAGAAAAATATCAGTATTTAAAATGTTACAAACTAAAATAACTAGCTAAAAGCACATTCATGAGAGTGCATTTTCAACCTGCGTCTCCAACTTATTTTTTCCTCCTAAAATATGTCCCAGTGCAACATCCAATGGGTTTTGTCACATCACATATGAGCACCAAGGCTGATTTTGTTGAAGTATATGTTTGAAGAACATAACTATACTTAAATGACCACAGAATATCACCTAATAACTTCTTATCTAAAAGATAAGAAACCTCTTGTAGCTAAAGCAACACTCGAATTCATTTCCCTGACTCCAATTAATGACTCCAAAAGGACTTTAAAATGCACAGAGAGCCACGTCCTCAGAAAACTCAGTCTCTCAAAGTGTTTCAGTTAGATTGAAGGTGGCGTGTCCTTGTGAAGAGCTTCATCATTAATCATGGCTTTGGCTTTTATAACACTGCATTCAGCAGCTGTGCCCTTTCACCGCGGTCTTCAGGCCCTGAAGTGGCTTTCATTTACTCGCCGCTGAAGAGCTCATTGTGCCGAACGCTTTAACCTCTGCAGTCTGAGCGATGCCCATCATCCGCTTCGTTTAGCTGTGTGAGACATCGCCAGCTGTTCTGGCTTTCACAGGCCTGCCGTGATGTTGACGGAGATTGATAGGATTATTTGTAGGGTACTTGAATTTCTACGGACGCGCTTGACTCCGTGAGCTACACGCATTCGCACCGGTGCTAATCAGACTTCTAGACATCATCTTTTGGTCTGTGGTTGTTGGATGAGCTTTGGATGAACTTGTCAGACAGTAACTGGATTTACTGGTTTGGCAATTGTATTCTTAGTTACAATGGCATGTGAAAACTATATACTAACCATACTGTTAAAGAAAACATGTCAATACCAAAATCTGTTACATTATTAAATAAATTAAATGGCTTTCATCTTAACTAACTTTAACTTTTGAGTCACGAACCTGTAAGACAAGTTATAAAACGGGAAAAAAAACATATGTTGATATTACTTCATCATTCAGTATAGATAAATTGTTTGATAATGTATATTATACATAGAGTGTAAAAAATAAGGTGTCCGTGACATCATCCACAGGTTTGTGAAGAGCTTTTTTGAAGCTTAAAGTAGGCGTTGCCTGCCGTCGACATCTTGGCCACGCGTCACTGCGCATCACTCGCGGATAACCGAAAATGGCTAAAGAGGCAGGACGTGGCTAAAGCTTAGGTGGATGGTTGCTGGAACCATGCCTACCTAGCTCGATTCTAGTGACAGCAGTGGCAGTTTACCTGTCACTCAAGTGGTCACACCCTTAACTCTTTCACTGCCATTGACGAGATATCTCGTCAATATGCAATACCGCTATTATCCACCAGGTGGCGCAACTATTCCTTATAAAACCCGGAAGTATTGCCCTAGGGCAAACAGCTGTATATCCGTTTATGTTTTAAAGATCGCTCTGCATCTGATTTCTATCAAAAGTCCTTCACAAAAATGGAATTATCTCAGCTTTTTGTTCAAAATTTGGTGTTTTTGATGAAACCTACACATAGTTGAGGTGATAAAAACAGAACACATGAAGGTAGGATGAAACAGATTTTTTTGTTTGAAATCAGAGGGTCTGTTCTTTTATTTCTTATATTGTATGTTTATATATTTATAAAGGAGCATTTTCTGGAAGGCATTAAAATTTTGTGAAAATCAAAAAAAATTCTGGCGGGGAAAGAGTTAATTATGCAGAACTTTAAAGGGGGTCGCACACCGGACGAGAAGCATCGCGTCTAGGACAACTCAGAGGTATTGTACACCTGAAGTGGACATTTATTAGCGCAAGCTTAGTCAGATAGCGTCTACTTCAAAATGCTAAATATACGTTAGCAGCCAATGTTAATCATTAATGATTTGGGACAAATATGATGTTATTTAATGTTAAACTATGTGAGGGGTGACAGGGATTGGAGCAGCGTCCAGAGTCAGAGCGGACCGCCGCCGCCAGGCGTGCATACATTCATAGAAAATAATGTGTTCTGTTTTTCAATTCATGGCGCGTCGCTGTGCTTCTCGTCCGGTGTGCGACCCCTCAAGGCTTAATATAATTTAAACGGATGAGTTACAAAAAAATTCACCCCCTCACAGTTTTCACGAATGGGAAAATATATAGAAAATATATAGCTATATAGACCAAAAACACTATTTGTACTAGGCTTATTTTTTTACTGTAAAGTTATCATGGAGGTCTATGGGAATTGACTCCCTTTTGGAGCCAGCCTGTAGTGGCCAGTCGATGAATTGCAGTTTAAGTCACTTCCGTGTTGGCCTCATCAGAGAGATTGTAATGTTACCCCTCTGTATTATATTGTACCGTTAAATCAACGTCAAGGACGAGTTTGAATCAACGTTGAAAAAGGTTCAACGTGATATTGCGGCGTTGTTTTAATGTCTCACTTTCAACGTCTGTGAATTTAGTTATTTGCATCAACGGCAAATTAACGTGGAAATAGGCATTGATTTTGCAAATTTAACAAGTTTAGCATTAACTCTTTCACCGCCAGCTTTTTTTTAAAAAGTTGCCAGCCAGCGCCAGCGTTTTTCATGATTTTCACTAAAGTTTAATGTCTTCCAGAAAATGTTCCTCTTTAAATATACAAACATACAATATACCAAATGAAAGAACAGACCCTCTGCTTTCAAAAAAAAAAAAAAACGTTTCATCCTACCTTCAGTGGTTCTTTTGCAATCAGCTTTTGAATATGGGTAGGTTTCTGCAAAAACACCACATTTTGAGCAAAAAGCAGAGATAATTCCATTTTTGTGACGGACTTTTCATAGAGATCCCATTCAGAGCGATCTTTAAAACAGACACGGACATGCAGCCGCTTGCCATACGGCAATACTTCCGGGTTTAAAAAGTTGCCACCTAGTGGATAATAGCGGTATTGCGGAAAGACGGAAAAACTCTTCATTGGCGGGGAAGCGTTTTCTCTTGATTGACGAGATATCTCGTCAATGGCGAGGAAAGAGTTAACTGTTGTTTCAATGTTATATGAACGCTGAACAAACAACTGACATTAATATAACCAAATTTCAACATTAATTTTTAACATTGATTTTGAATACCTTCTGCAACAGTTAAGCATTAACAACTGACATTATTTCTACCAAATTTCAACATTAAAGGTCGGTCGTGTACCAGCTGGGAAGGTATTTCTTACAGAGATCAGTTTAACCAGACCGATAAATAAATACAGACCGGAAGTTCACTTTGGTTCAGGCGCTTAAGAGTGACAATTGCGCGTGCGTCCGATGTAACTGTTTATAAAAACAAGTTATAAGATCGTAAAAACATATGCCGATATGACGACTTAGGGGCGATTCACATTTCACATCTAAAACCCCACGGAAACATGTCATATGATCTGCGGTGCGCTTGCAGCATTCGTAAAAGTTAAGATGTTTTTAACTCGATGCATATTAAAAAGTGCATATTAGTAATTCAAAGTTACATACTGGTACCAAATGGTAAATATTAGGAACTTTAAAGGGCACCGCCCCAGTAACAGCTATAGGGTCTATAGTTTTCTGACAGTGTAGACAGATAAATTGTTAATATTAATGCGTATCATATTTATTGGGTTGTTGTGAGCTACATGGGTGTAACTTCCTATTAAACAGAAAAATCATTCATTTATATTTTTAACACTTTAATAAGAACTGCTTTATGGATGAATTTTCATTTTAAATGGTAGTGAGAGCGTTTTTCCTAGACAGTAGAGACTAAATGGAAATCAAATTGAGATTCCTTGCCGCTCATATTTTTCTCACGAGGAACAAGAGAAACATTTGTCTCGTCCAAAGACAATTGGTTTTGCCTGAGAGCCCAGATTTTATATTTCCCTGCCCTTTAAAATGTTGATAAGGCTATTTATTTTGCTCTTCTAGCAGTGTGATTATATGGTTAGTTGCATTTTATGATTTGCATTTATTACTTTCTGGCCTTCTGTCAGTAACTATCAGCCTGAAACCATTTCTGTATGGTGGCGCGCCAGTTAAGAACCATTCACATCTCAATGTCTTAAACAGAGCTCAGATTTGCCAAGAACCACAGCCTGTGATCAAAAGTCAAACAATCTTAAAATTACTTTTAAGATTTATTATACTTAAACAGTTTTTTTTTATTATCTACATTAATTTCCCACCACTATGTCCTAATGTCATTCTATTTCTATTTTACCTAAGGCACCTTAGAAGAAATATTTCCTGCCTTTGATAGTTTAAGTAAACCAAAACATAAATGAAAATTACATTAAAAGCAATGAAAGAAAGAAGTTTTCTTCTGGGCCAATACTAACAATCTTTAAAGCAGCACTATGGATATTTAGATAGCCACAACTTCATTTAATATCTAGATGCCAGACGGTCTGTTTCTCCTAAGCTTTTTGAAACCACCCTTTAATTTCCCCAGCCATCTCTCTGTCATTCCACGTCTGTAGGTCTTTGCAGAAGGGAAAATTCGGCTGTAGTCTCTTATTATGATTCTTGGTTTTTTGCCCACCGTGCAAGGGAAGACCGGACCACAATACCCTCATATGCATAATCCCTCCCTTGGTACGTTCCAATAATATTGGCGCTAATCAGACCCGCAGCGAACCACAGGCTCTGGTGCGCTCCGACCGGAGCCCTGAACGTGTTCACTGTAGAGATGTTCACTCGATACCGACTGTTAATAAAAGTGCTGTTTGCTTGGGCAAAATTATACTTTCTGTAGATCGGAACAAACCCCTGAAGCCTAAGTTTTAGACTTTGGCAGATAATGTGTCATCCAATGTTCGTGCAATGTATATGAGTGATACTTCAGGTCTCGTGGTTTGTTTTAAAGAAGTTTAACTACCAGAATATATTAGAGACTTTGAGGGAAGTTACTTGGGCAACCAAAAAACAACACTTTAAAACAGATCTCAGAACACCCTCGTATCAAACTGTGTTTTTTTGTCTAAATTGAGGCCTCTCGTTCGTTCTCTTTGCATTTATGCATTAAGCAGATGTTTTTATCCAAAGCGACATACAGTGCATCCAAAAATTTTAATTTCAAAATATGTGTTCTGCGCATCGAGTGAACCTGTGTGCATCACGTGTCTTGTCAAAATAAGTGCCTGCTGCAAACGCGTCTGAAGGGTTTATGATAAAAGAGACGCTCGCGTTTGCCAGCTACTCGCATAATCTCATGAGTAATCGGAGTTTACTGTTAAGGGAGTGTCTTGTGTTTATTTTGTGAATGTGAGCGTCTCTTTTATCATAAACGGTTTTGACGTGTGTGCAGCAGGCACTTATTTTGACAAAAAACGTGATGCACATGGTTCACATGACGCAACAAACACATATTGTGAAAACACGAGCAACACACATGACACTCGGATGAGCAGTCACGAGCCGACACTGATAAAACCCACAATCTTTTGCACTGCTAACACAATGCTTTACTACTTTACTAGCAATTCGAACTTTATTGCTACATGTAGATCAGATTGACAAAAGTTTAATGCCTTCCAGAAAATGTTCTTCTTTAAATGAATATACAATATGTTAAATGAAAAACAGATGCTCTGCTTTCAAACAACAACAACAACAAAAACGTTTTATCATATCTTTATTTGTTCTCTTTTTTTTATCAACTCTCAAATACGGGTAGGTTTCTTCAAATAACAAATTTTAAACAAAAAGCTGAGATAATTGCATTTTTGTAAACGACTTTTGTTAGCGATCAGATTCAGATCGATGATCAAAACATACAGAGTTTTTACTGTTTTTGGATCAGTCGATGCTTTAGTGTTTTATAAGTTGTGTAAGACCGCACCCCAGTGGTTAATAGCGGAAATATGGATTGCCATAAAAACTCATCATTAGCCTCTTTCACACAGTAATTCTAGTAAATAACCATGAATTTACCAGAATTAATTTACCAGTAAATACAAAAATGTGCTGTTCACACATGCAGTGACGTTCCGTCTTTTTACCAGAAAGACATCATTCACACATCAGTATCAAAATACCGGTAAACTCGGAGAGAATGCGGAAGTTACCTGTGGTGCGCGGCCGCGAGCTCCGTGTCGTATTTGTACACAATGGCGGGTTATGATTTAATATCGTCGGTCCGTATTTTGTTGTTTTCACATCTGTGGCAAACGGTCGCGAAGTTGCTCGTGGCCAAACAACATTGCATTAGGTGGCGTCAAACGGAACCTGTGTTTGCACATTAGGCTTCACCGAGGGTGTGCTAAGGACGTCGGCAATTTGGCAAATATATGGTAAGCTGTTTTAAACATTTTTGAAGAAATGTGGATGTTAACTTCAGTTGTGCTCGACTTTTAAGCAGCATGGGTGTGGAAACGAACGTAAACAGTGCGGTGGTAAACGCGTCATCTGTTTAAAAACGTTCTGATTGGCCCGATCTGTCAGCGCGGTTTGACGTCGTCCGTTCTAAATGCCGGTAATCCTATATTTTTCGTTCACACATAGCGCTTACCGGTAAATTACTGGTAATCTTACAACCTGTCTTGCTGGTAAATTGGGAGCACTGATTTACCGGAAAGGTTCTGTTCACACATGACATGTTTACTGCAATTTACCAGTAAATTACCAGTAAAGACTGTATGTGTGAAAGGGACTAGAGACTGGGAAGCATTTTCTATTAATTAATGAGATAACTCGTGAATTGTGAGTTAAAAGTGGTATGAAATGCCTGAACCACACATTATATTTGTAACCAGCAATGATATTCAAGGTTTTAAATGCATGCAGGAAAATGTACAGTTTTTTTATAGTTTAGTAGTTTTGATCGAAATCTCAATTGTGTTTTCACCTTTTAGTCAGTGTTTCGCCTAAAATTGCTTAATTCAAATGAGTGAATTGTTGAAAAACTGTCATAAAATACATTTTACAACTTTTTTACAACACTTTTGAGCTCAGTTCTGTGGAGATCACTTCTTAACCTATAAATGTAAGATTTTGGCATCTTTATCATTGGAGAAATATCTGAGACAAACAAGATACAAACTTTCACTCTTATCTTTCCCCGCATTGTTATCACGTCAATTAAGAAAAAACATTTGCATGTAAAAACGTGTTCCTGATGATTTTTATGGTTATCTGTAATACCGCGATTATCCACACTTACCCAATTTATTAAAAAAAATTAAGCAAAATTTTTTTTTATAAATTTTACACTCCATGTATGTTTTGATAATAGTTCTGAATCTGACCTCTAATAAAATGTATTCACAAAAAATGCAATTATTTCAGCTTTTTGCTAAACAAATATTTTTTAAGAAAAATACCCATATTTAAGATTTTATAAGCAGAGGAATATATTATATATATTATTTATTTTTAGAAGAAAAATTTCTTGTGAAAATCACAAAAAAATGCAGGCAGGCAACTTAAAAAAAAGCTGGCAAGGAATGAGTTAACTTAGTTCTGTCTAGGAGATAGAGTATGAGAAATTAAAGAGAATTTCATCTGTAATTTATGATGGTCCGGGCTGGTATTTTGGGCACATTTCTGATGCTTGTCCAGTAGTTAATAATACGTGTCCTTCCACAAACTCATATAATTGGTAATTTGAAGTCCGGCTACAGCATTGACATATCTCTTTTTCTCTCTGCACTTATTCATTTGTGTCCAGCTTAGTTCACTTATGTAAGTTAATTAAACCCATTTTATAAATTAGAGCCTTTCAGCTGATCTAAAAATGAGAAATCGCTATAGAGTCGGGTTAGAGTGCACCGATTAACATGGCAACTCATTCATTTCTTCACAATTCCTCCGCCTTCAGAAGTATTTAACCATCTGATGATTCCCTCAACAAATGGCCTTGATTTTTAAAGCTAATAATCTGAATGAATTCTTTTGTTTGCTTTTGGATCAGTTGTGTCATTGAGGCAGTTCAATGTAAGCAAAAACGGAGAACGCAGGCTGCTTTTTCTTTGTGTTTTGTGCATGGAAATGATCGGATTTAAGCCATTTCAAAATGGCACACAGAAGCACTGGCTGGCCACATAAGGTTTGGTTTAATTAGTCATCAGGGGAGGCAAAACACGATTGGATTGTGTGGATCAGGGCCATTTGATTCTAAGGGAGCACCGGGTTTTTGTTCCTATGTTCTTCGGGGCAGCTGGGCACGCCACCTGTTAATAAGAAGTGAAGAATATTCTATATCATAGCCTACAGTTAACTCTTTCCCCACCTTTGACGAGTTATCTTGTAAATTAAGAGAAAACATTTGCATAAAAAACCGTGTTCCTGATGAATTTTTATGTTAATGAAAGTTTTCGTTTTGTTTGTTTGCTTGTTTGTTTGAAAGCAGATGGTCTGTTCTTTCATTTGATATATTTGTATGTTTATATATTTTTAGAAGAAAATTTTCCTAAAAAAGGCATTTTGTGAAAGTCACAAAAAATGCTGGCGGGCAAATTTTCGAAAAAAGACTGGCATGGAAGGAGTTAGTAGTCAAATCATTTATATATGTAGCTTATTTTACAAAGCACACTGTTTAAAAGCAGCATTTCCAAAAATTTTATTATTATATGTGACCGGGAAGAACAGATCAGAATGCGATCTGAATGATTAATTTGTTTTATAGCGTATAAGCAAACACACATGCTTTAAAATTTGCATTTTTTTGGTTTTGTATGTATTGATTTTATGTGGTAAAATCTACACTCCTATTGGTTGCTAAAATTATGAATTGTGTGTTGTAAATGGTGATGCACTGTAAAAATTCCTTAAAATTTTACATTTATTGAATTTGAAATTACAATTCATTTCAACTTTCTTGACTATAGTAAGGAGTTGAAGTTAAAAATAAAGTTATAACTTAAATTAATTAAACATTATTTTTATAATTTATAGCAGCTCCTCACTAGCCAAGAAATTGAGATGCATTGTAAATTCATGTTGGTTAAAGGTGCAGTATGTGAATTTTAGCGGCATCTAGTGGTAAAGTTGCAAATTGCAACTAACAGCTCAGTCCACTGCTCACCCCACACTTCAGAAACACATAGAGAGCTACGGTAGCTGCCAGAGGAAAAACATGTCATCGTCGGGGACAACTTAGTAAAAACGTTTGTCCGTAAGGGGCTTCAGTAGAATCATGGCGGCACAAAATGGCGACTTCCACGTTAGGGGACCCTTGGTGTATGTAGATAAAAACGTCTCATTCTAAGGTAATAAAAACATAACGCTTCATTACGAAAGGTCTTTATACACACCTGATAATATAGTTTTGTCTACAATTTTGCATTTCTGTCAAGAGATCCTTCTAAAAACTACACACTGTACCTTTAAACTTTTTAACATTGTAAAACTAACAATATGGTGTCAATGTACAAGCAGACATTATCTTCGATCAGGTCTATTCAATGTGTGTTTGCATGCTTGCTGTTGCATGTTTGTGACCTTGATGAAACTGTTTTAACAAGACTGAATGTTAATGTTAAATTTTGGCTAGTTTTTAACGTGAAGGTATACCCCAAGCTAAGAAATCTCCCGATACTGTGAACTTACTTGGCACAGTGTTTGCTCACAAAAGCATTTTCTCAGCACTGGCACGCCAGAAGTTTAGTCACAGCTTTGTACTAAACACACAACAGTGATGAGCAAATGTGGCACTACTCTTTAAATAGACATTAACCTCTCATAAAATCTGTACAAAACTCTGTTACGCTACAAGCTTAATGTGAAACGGTAGCGTCGTTTGCATTAGCGTGCATGCTTAAAAGCATTCACAGAGCCTCAGGGTGAACGAGAGGACAGGCTGTGGTCACACTTCCCTGAGCCCTAAATGCTCTCTAGTGACTTCCTATTGTTTTGCCTGTGTGCCTTTTATCCGGGTAAACGATGCCAATCTTCATTCACCGTCGTGACGGGCCGCTTCCCAGTCATCTGGACGATTCTGACCCTCTTTATATTAAACAGGCCCCCTCACCTCCCCTCGTCCCAAATTAGCCTCCTGTCAGTGCCCAACAATGGAAGTGGGCATGGCCCAGTCTGATTTATCCCACACTTCGCCATGATGGGGGCACCAGCCCCACCCCCTGCCCGGTCTCACCGTAGATGATGGGCTGTCAGTCCATTTTGGGAAAAAGCGACAAGCGCTGATTGGGGAATTAGTTCAGTCAATGACTGTATATTGAGCTAAATAGGCGTGCGTCAGTGACTTTGCATTTGCAGTTGGGTAGCCCTAGCTGCCCATGTGCTCTTTAGGACCGTCCGTCTGTTGATTTGGGGAACGTATTGTATTGTCACTTTTCAGACGAACACATAGATAGACACAAGGCGCAGTGAGGTGACGAACGAAGGAAAACACCATTTATCGGCTTTAACAAAGATTGGATCATGGCTATCAATGAATTAACACTCTAGAGCTTTTATACATAGGCTTCTGAGATTCGAGTAAAGTTTATGGTGATTTTCTCGACATAATAATGCAGCTGAGAGGTCGCGGATCAGGATGCATGAAACTTCACTTTCTATGGAGCCTGCTACTGCTCATCTGCTGGTTTCAGGGTTACTGGGGTGTTACCATGTTACCGGTGGCCCGGCATTCTTTGCTTGAGGTCTCAGTACCTGTGTTGCTTTCAACAGACACGGAGACTCAGGAGGGAGGTAGCAATAGGGCCACAGAAGCCCCTACTGCAGAACATGGGGACGACAACTCGCTGGGCTACACAGGTACTGCTTCTTGTTTCTTAAAAAATAGTAATACCGCTGTGTGTCCACCATAGAAGATGACTCTTTCTCTTCAACTTATTTTTTCTTCTTATTTCTCTTTTAATGACAAGCCCCTCAAATTGCTTGCTTGAATACGGAGGTGCCATAATTAAATAAGAGATAAATATTTTGTTGTATCTTTCCTAGAGCCTTTGACAGCTGTGACAGAATTTTAAAAAATACTGAATATTCTGCCTGTGGATTTCTTTGATACTTCTCATAACCCTCACCTCAGTATGCTGCTGCAAGGTTTTCTCACATACTGTATAAACAGTTTATATTCTTCTTCGGTCGAATTGATTTGTGGAAGTAGGACAGCCTCTTCAGTGTTAAGAACGTTCTGATTCTTGTGAAAGAGAAGAGTGAGCCAGAACCTCAATTTCCAGATTAAATGCACTCAGATGAGATGAGCCGGTCGCTGAGAGAAGATCCCTGACCCTTTTTGCTTAAGTGAAAATAGAGTTCACCTTCCAGGGGCCCTGAGGCCGGAGCAGAGATTCTCCTGCAGTGTGTGTGGTGTTATTCTTAAAGCTTGCTAACATTCTGACCTTCATTGGGAAAACAAGACGATAAGTGAAAAGCTGGCTTTCACGACGTGGGTGATCCAATGGAAGGTGAGAATTTCTGGTACACAGCGTAGAGAATGATACTATAGCCTCGAGAGAGCACTTCATTTCACAATCTTACAAAGATACAGTACAGATGAGATTTACTGAAAGACAGACAGACAGACAGACAGACAGACAGAAGGCAGATATGTAGATAGATAGATAGATAGATAGACAGACAGACAGACAGACAGACAGACAGACAGACAGAGAGATACACAGATAAAGAACAGACAGACAGACAAAGAATGGACAGACAGACAGACAGACAGACAGACAGACATACAGACAGATAGATAAAGAATAGACAGAGACATATAGATAGACAGACAAAGAACAGACAGACAGACAATAGACAGAGACATATAGATAGACAGACAAAGAACAGACAGACAGACAGACAGATAGATAAAGAATAGACAGAGACATATAGATAGACAGACAGACAGACAGACAGACAGACAAAGAACAGACAGACATACAGACAAAGAATAGACCAAAAGATAAATAGATAGATAAAGAATAGATAGCTAGATAGACAGACAGACAAACAAAGAATAGACATATAGATAAAGAGACATATAGATCGATAGACAGACAGACAGACAGACAGACAGAGAGATACACAGATAAAGAACAGACAGACAGACAAAGAATGGACAGACAGACAGACAGACAGACATACAGACAGATAGATAAAGAATAGACAGAGACATATAGATAGACAGACAAAGAACAGACAGACAGACAATAGACAGAGACATATAGATAGACAGACAAAGAACAGACAGACAGACAGACAGATAGATAAAGAATAGACAGAGACATATAGATAGACAGACAGACAGACAGACAGACAAAGAACAGACAGACATACAGACAAAGAATAGACCAAAAGATAAATAGATAGATAAAGAATAGATAGCTAGATAGACAGACAGACAAACAAAGAATAGACATGTAGATAAAGAGACATATAGATTGATAGACAGACAGACAGACAGACAGACAGAGAGATACACAGATAAAGAACAGACAGACAGACAGACAAAGAATGGACAGACAGACGGACGGACAGACAGACAGATAGATAGATAAAGAATAGACAGAGACATATAGACAGACAGACAGACAGACAGACAGACAGACAGACAAAGAACAGACAGACAGACAGACAAAGAACAGACAGACAAAGAACAGACAGACAGACAGACAGACAGACAAAGAATAGACCAACAGATAAATAGATAGATAAAGAATAGATAGCTAGATAGACAGACAAACAAAGAATAGACAGACAGACAGACAAATAATAGACAGACAGACAGACAGACAGACAGACAAATAATAGACAGACAGACAGACAAAGAGACATATAGATAGATAGACAGACAGACAGATAGATAAAGAATAGACAGACAGACAGACATACATACAGATAGATAAAGAATAGACAGACAGACAGACAGACAGACAGATAGATAAAGAATAGACAGACAGACAGACAGACAAAGAACAGACAGACAGACAGACAAAGAATAGACCAACAGATAAATAGGTGGATAAAGAATAGATAGCTAGATAGACAGACAGACAGACAAACAAAGAATAGACAGACAGACAGACAAATAATAGACAGATAGACAAAGAGACACATAGATAGATAGATAGACAGACAGACAGACAGAGAGATACACAGATAAAGAACAGACAGACAGACAGACAAAGAATAGACCAACAGATAAATAGGTGGATAAAGAATAGATAGCTAGATAGACAGACAGACAGACAAACAAAGAATAGACAGACAGACAGACAAATAATAGACAGATAGACAAAGAGACACATAGATAGATAGATAGACAGACAGACAGACAGACAGACAGAGAGATACACAGATAAAGAACAGACAGACAGACACAGACAGACAGACAGACAGACAAAGAATGGACAGACAGACAGACAGACAGACGGACGGACGGACAGACAGACAGATAGATAGATAAAGAATAGACAGAGACATATAGATAGACAGACAGACAGACAGACAGACAAAGAACAGACAGACAGACAAAGAATAGACCAACAGATAAATAGATAGATAAAGAATAGATAGCTAGATAGACAGACAGACAAACAAAGAATAGACAGACAGACAGACAAATAATAGACAGATAGACAAAGAGACATATAGATAGATAGACAGACAGACATATAGATAAAGAATAGACAGACAGACAGACAGATAGATAGATAAAGAATAGACAGACAGATAGATAGATAGATAGATAGATAGATAAAGAATAGACAGACAGACAGACAGACAGATAGACAAAGAATAGACACACAGACAGACAAATAATAGACAGATAGACAAAGAGACATATAGATAGATAGATAGACAGACAGATAGATAAAGAATAGACAGACAGACAGACAGACAGACAGACAAAGAATAGATAGATAGACAGAGAGATAGATAGACAAAGAATAGATGGATAGACAGACAGGCAGGCAGGCAGGCAGGCAGACAGACAGAGAATTGATAGATATACAGACAGCAAATACTGTAGATATGCAGACAGACATACAGACATATAGATAGATACTGTAGATAGATAGATAGGTAGACAGACAGATAGACTGGATTGTTTCAACCCAACTGCTGGGTTATAATGCATTATAATGCATGGTTGGGTAAAAACAACCTAGCATTGGGGAACTTTAAACCCATCAGTGTGTTCTGTCAAAGATAGATGGATGGATAAATGGATAGATAAACATGGTTTGATTGAAGGTAAATATGGTATTTTAGTAAACATTTGTCTGGACAATGCTGGCATTTCCCTGAAATAATTATGTCCCTCTTGCCTTTACTGATATTTACATTTTTAAATAAAAACAAAAACTCTGTATTGAGTTGTAAGATGTTATATATTGCTTATTTATTTACAATATAGTTTTTATCCAGCTAGTTAAATTGCCACAGCATATGCAACAGACACTGAGGCGCGCGACATGCTGCATTAACCACGGTGTCTGCTGTATCCAAATGCACCTGGTTGTTTGGGTGTGACAGTCTGAGACGCCCTCATTACAGAGTCCTACACAGGCCAAGATTCTGACCTTGAAGGCACCACCATGATTACTGTGACTGCCTCCTTAATTCCTCATATTATTAGAGGACGAGGTTTCAGCCTCTGGGACGTGCGGATGCAAATCGTCCACGCGTTCGGGGTTAAATTTTTCCACCCCTCGTGGAACACAAGCACTCTTACAATCGAGCTTATCCACAAAGCATATTCCCCACAAAGCACTCGTTCTCCCCAGGGCGGAAAGCATGGTAAATACGGGTCCTGCCTTTCAGTCCGATCCCACTTGAGATGTAATTACCTCCACCGCAGTCGTCCAGAGGGGTTTCTCCTTCAAGAGGATGTGGGTGCTCCTTATATTCGTTTTTCCCTTCCAATCTTTTTTCATCACAAATCCTGGAGCTTAACTCGCCCCGTGTACCAGGAAATAGTCCCATCAGGCTAAACTCTCAATGCTGAACCAGGCTAATTCTGTCAAGGGCCACTGGAGTGCAGGGCTGAATGAATAGAGAGGGGTATTTGGTGCAAAAACTGTGATAAGAAGCGGTGATGGCAGCGTTCTCATTATTCTGCAACACGTCTGTTTGGCACAGGATAGGGAATTGGAATTTGTTTATTCCTGCTGAGATTAGTACGGGTGTTGAAATACAAAAGACCCGTTGCTGCCTAAGCATAATTTGGTGGGTAAAGTCAAATAGAAAAAGAAGACTTTGAGGTAGTCCTTCTTTAAAGTTTGAGTCGTAAGTGCTGCTCTTTCCTGAGGGTTGGCTGCTCAGGGGAAAGACAGGATGAAAGAGAGAGGCGGACGCCCCCCTTTTTGTGTCGAGTCAGGGGGTCCATATGGTCCCCTCATGACTGTCAAATGAGTTTTTGTCTGATTGACAGATTTGAAAAAAACGTGTTTGAAATTCTAACCAGCATATGCACAAATGCTGACATGCAGCTTAGAAAAACTTTGATGCACATCCAGCTGATGCCACATTTATAATGTAGTTTCTACATAAACGACAAGCTCCATCACTTTTTTTAAGGGTAGTTGACATGAAATACTTTGTTGTGGTGCTACATTTCAACTTAACTGAGATTAAATATTAGCACTTTTTTATCTGTGACACGACCACAGAATCAATTCAATAATTTAATTAATAATGGTAAAAAGATGTTTTAAAACAGTAGGAAATTTAAAGGGACACTCCACTTTTTTAAAAAATAGGCTCATTTTCCAGCTCCCCTAGAGTTCAACATTTGATTTTTACAGTTTTGAAATCCATTCAGCCGATCTCCTGGTCTGGCGGTACAACTTTTAGCATAGCTTAACATAATACATTGAATCTGATTAGACCATTAGCATCGCGCCCAAAAATAACCAAAGAGTTTTGATATTTTTCCTATTTAAAATTTGACTCTTCTGTAGTTACATCGTGTACTAAAACCAACAGAAAATTTAAAGTTGTGATTTTCTATT
Source organism: Paramisgurnus dabryanus (assembly GCF_030506205.2). NCBI lineage: Eukaryota > Metazoa > Chordata > Actinopteri > Cypriniformes > Cobitidae > Paramisgurnus > Paramisgurnus dabryanus. The sequence goes on from NC_133344.1 coordinate 12,142,532, forward strand.
CCAATATTGCTAGGAACTATACTCTCATTCTGGCGTAATAATCAAGGACATTGTTGTTGTAACATGGCTGTAGGAGGCGCAATGATATTATGCAGCGCCCTATTGAAAGTTACCAAGGGGACTTTTTCAGGCGCTATTGGAAAATAATTTCAAAATATTGAAACTCTTTGGTTATTTTTGAACGTGATGCTTATGGTCTAATCCGATTCAATGGATTATGCTAAGCTATGCTAAAAGTGCTAGCGCCAGACCCGGAGATCAGCTGAATGGATTCCAAAACGATAAAAATCAAATGTTTAACTCTAGGGGAGCTTGAAAATGAGCATATTTTCAACAAAAGTGGAGTGTCCCTTTAAAGTATTGCCTACCTTTCCTTTAATAAAGTTAAGCCAAAAATGTTGATGTTGATGCAGAAGCTAAGCATTACGCAACAGCAACACTTTTAAACTTTTCAAAACGGTTCCCAAACATAGGGGGTGGTTGAAAATTTTCAGCAGTACCAGCTGCCAAGTAAAGTTATTAAAGCACATCCAAACAGTCGCACCATTTTAGATTCATGCGCATTTCTCCCACATGCTATTTTGTCACGGAGGAGTGAATTTGTTCAGCCCTCGCTGCCTGGACTCTTTGCTTGCTGGAGCAAGAGAGTACATACGGGGTGAAAGTTCTCGCCGAATGTCATAAATCTGCATGGCACCTGCTCCCCCGCACTGCTGCGACGCGTGTTGTGAGGTCAAAGGCACCGCATACGCTGTACATCATATTTATAGAGCTCATCGCAGTGACCTGCATGTTTTGGCAGCTGATGGCAGCAGGGAGATAGAAGGAAACCTTGTAGTTTTTCTGTCAGGAGAAGGACAGAGAGAGAGAGAGAGAGAGAGAGAGAGAGAGAGAGAGAGAGAGAGAGAGAGAGAGAGTGAGAGAGATTAAACACTGGAGCATGTGGGAGGGAGAGGGAGGAAGAAAGCAGGATTGAATAAGCATTACTTTTATCATTACTGTAGAGATATGTTCACATGTGGCAGGTCGTAGAGCATGTCAAACATGCTTTAAATCCAACTGCATGGACAAATCTATTCTAAAGAAGTCCATGAATACACACACACACACACACACACACACACACATACACACACAGGAGCCGATGGTTTGTATGCCAGTGGTATCTGAAAAGTAAACCTTCAACAACATGTTTGTTTCTCTCTAAATCAGAAAGCAGCGATGGGAAGTCCTTACGCATTGATTTGATCAATCAAATCAAATGAAGAGCAGGGGAGCGGGCTTTCCGATTTGCTTTCAATAAATCTGTTTTTCCTGTTGACTTGTTTTGCCCAGCCAAAAGCCACACTAACTAAAGTCTGTCAGTCTGAATATTATTATATCCTATTTAAAAATCCATTTTCTGGTGCTATGTACATCTTATGTAACTGGCCCTTCAGCAATCTTGGCTTCTTGTGGTTTTATCAATAGCATTTGCATTTTTACTGCATAACTGGATGGAGAAAGTGGCTGGACATCACCCATTTGCGAGGGCCGGACTTTTGTAATAGTTTTAGATCATTCAGTTCTAGATGTATGATGCTTGTGTAGTTAACCTTAAAAAATTAATTGTGACATTAATTGTGACATGTTTACAGTACCGTATTGTTCCGAATATAAGATTTTAACTCTTTCCCCGCCATTGACGAGTCAATTAAGAGAAAACATTTGCATGAAAAAATGTGTTGTTGATGAGTTTTTATGGTAATCTGTAAAAAAATTTTTTACAGGCCTGATGAAGATCAGTTGATCGAAACGTTGCAACGCAACTTTCATTAAAAAAAAATTTAGCAAGCAGATAGTGTGCGGGAATTGTTCTTTGTATATTTTGAGACTTTTTGTCGTCTTATCCTACGCACCTATCCATTGACTTCAGGTGTGCGACGCTAATTTGTTATGGTAATCTGTAATACCACGATTATCCACAAGACGGCGCACTTACTCAATTAAAAAAAAAAACTGAAGCAAAAACGTTATTTACTAATTTTAAACTCTGTGTATGTTTTGATAATCTCTAAAAAAAATCCTTCACAAAAATGCAACTACTTCAACTTTTGGCAAACATATATATAAGGAATAATTGACGACGACCATTGAATTATAAGAAAATAAGGCACACCCAAGGTGCAATGCGGCACGACGCGAAGCGTGCATTATTTTCAAATAATTCAAAGGACCAGAGTCAATTATTCCTCGTATACCACGGTTACCACAAACATTGCTCTGGTGCCTATTTTTAAGACATTTTTAAGCTAGGTGTGTGGTTATCAGAAATTAATGCATACCCATGGAACATTTCTCAGCCAATCAGAATACAGCATTCAACAGACCCGTGGTATAAATATATATATATATATATTAGGGGAAACTATTTTCCCATTTATTTTGTTTGTTTGATTAAAAGCAGAGGGTCTGTTCTTTCATTTGATATATTTGTATGTTTATATATTTTTAAAAGAAAATTTTCCTGGAAGGCATTTTGTGAAACTTTTGTGAAAATAACAAAAAGGCTGGCGGGGAATGAGTTAAACTTTTTTACTGAAATGCCTCTCAATAAACAATGTCCTCTTATATACAAGCTCTAGGCCATTAATCACACGTACACCAGCACAAATGCGGTAGGTGGTGCCAAATACACATAAACAAGTTCACCTGAAGCAACCTGATAAACTATAGTCGCTACGCGTTTTTACACAATGAGATGGACAGCCTAGACTAATTGTTATTAAATTCAGATGGACTGCAAGTTATATTTATTTTCAAATGAAATAATTTTCTTTATAAAAGATGAGTTGGTCTAAACATTTTTTTTTCCAAAAGGTACACTTGGATAGGGGGGATCATCTAATATTCGGGACAATACTGTATAAACCTCTCCAGGTTTTTTCCCGCTCCTGCTCTGTAGGGTTGCGTTAATAATTCAGCAGGACTGCTGGTGCGGGTCTTGTCCAACAGCTTGCGAAGCACTGATTGGTCGAATCCCCCATTGTGAAGGTGGGGAGGGCACATGCAGGCCAAAGACAAAGGCACTACTTGGCTCAGTTTCTCTGAGACAGCTTCCCTTTTCATTTAAGCCTCCCCGACCAGTAAACCTATTAGGCCAATTAAGCATGAAAACACAATGCTTCTTGTTATTGCCAGTCTGCATAACAGATAGTAAGAAACATGTCACAATGCTCTCTGACAAGGGTAGTTAAAGATTAGGATTACTGGGAATAGTCCAGTGCTTAAGTGAAACTATTGTTTGTTTGTTCTTTATGTATCCGGACCCTGTCAGTGTGCTCTTCTTGGTGCATTGCATTTTGCAAATGAAATGCTTAAACTGCAGTCAAAGTAGTCAGGTATGCTCAATATAAGTTTTAAAGGAAACATAATACGTGACCCTGGATAAGTCATAAGTAGCATGGGTATATTTGTAGCAAAAGCCTAAAATACATGGAATGGGTCACAATTATTGATTTGTCTTTAATGCCAAAATAAAAAGAAATGACCCCCATGACTGGCTTTGTGGTCCAGGGTCACATATTATGTGCTTGAATGGTAAAAGATTGAATGTATGAGTTTTAGCAATACTTATGGATTGGATAGGCCTACATACACAGCCTTACAATTATCTAGGGAGTAGATTAGTTGAATTGTTTATACAGATTTTTATTTCTTATATTTTTAGTGGCAGTTCTTTAAAGGGGTTACATTTAGAGAACTTCTAAGAAAGGGTATTAGCGTGCTGACAGCATGCTGTGCTGAAACTGTCAACATGCTAAAGTCGTTGAAAATTTGTGCATGTAATTTCAACCTCTTTAAAGCACTGCTGCTAAATCCATCAAAACGCTGCTTTCATAACTAATTCACTGTTTTTGAACAATAAATCCAAGACAATTTCTGTCACTCTATAAATCTCCTGTGGTGAGGAATATTCCTGGGCTTATGCACAATTTGTAGATATTTTCACTGGTGTACAGTATGTTGACGTGGAGACAGACCTCTCTGGCCGTTGTCTTTTGCTGTTTTTTGGTCTCTTGAATAAGCAATGCTTTTTTAAGATGTCAATTTTGACAAACACTTGAAAACACATCTGAAGATTCACTTGGGTGCACTGTAAAAAATTCTTTGCTGCCTTAAAATTTGTAGTTAAATCAGTCAAGTTGTAGCAACTCATCTCTTGTCACTGTAAAAAAATTGCAGTATGTCATTATCTAATTTATAAACATTATCTCGTTTCGCTAGATAAGACCATTATGCCTCGTTTTGGATCGTTTAGAGTCCTTTGAAACTGCAATTTGAAACTGCATTAAAACTGTTAAGTGTTGGGGTCCATGAGAAAAATCAAGGATTTTTTTCCTCAAAAAAACATACACATTCTTCTTGACTGAACAAAGAAAGACATCAACATTTTGAATGACATGGTGGTGAGTAAATTATCTGGATTTTTTTTTAGAAAATGGACTAATCCTTCAAGTGCTGTTTTTGTTAAATGTAAATGATCAGGAATTCTGCTGCTGTCCTCCCAATCCAATACTAAAGTCAAACTCCAGGCAAATTTTTGGCGCTGATTATGTCCGTGCAGGTGGACGGCCACGCAATAGCCTGTTCGCCAAGCTTTGTCATCTAGTTGCAGCTTAATGTAAAGCTCCTGCGTTCCTTTGCCTTTACCTCATTTTGCCTTTTTTTGTAGCATCAGCCGTGGCAGGTCTCTGCATCCAGGGTCTCTCTGAATGGCAAAACAGAAACAGATTTGTTCAGCCCACCCGCACCTCCATGTCTGAAAGCACAACACAGGATTTGTAATGAATGAGCAGAATGTCCTCTTTATGGTGTTTTCATCCACATTTCTCTGTGAGCATTCCTGTCAGACGTATTTTTTATATTTTGTTTCGTTTGTCAAAGCTCTGGTTAACAATATTCAGGAAATGCTCTGCTGTGTCTCAAGAATTGACAGGATACATTTTTCCCTTTTCGTTCTTCACCTTTTCTGAGCATTGGTTAACAGCATTTTCTTTGTTGAATCATATGGTGCTTTAACTTGAACACCGACATAGTTGGAGCCCAGATGGTCCTCCGTGAGACATTCTTTCCCAGTGACAACACTTGTGCCGAAGATGTCCTGGGAAATCAGTCGAACTTAGCTTGCTTGTTTCTTGGGCTGGCAAGACCTAGAAGTTTTCTGCATGAACGGATCCCGAAAAATGACAGGGTAGCACTTAGCAAATCATAGCGTATTCCAGTCGATATGGTACTCTGTCAGAGAGGCTCAGTGACTCATAAACATGCAGGGTTCATGCTCATCTGAGATCCTGGTAGAAATAAAATCATTAGGGATTGCGATAGAAGTAGTTAAATGGTGATTTAGTAAAACCAGGTGTAAACAGGTGTATAGTTATGTGCATTTAAGATGCATGTTTCTGTCAGATGTAAATGGTAGATCATCTGAGATGGGTCTTGTTTAAGTGCACTGGATATCATTTTTGTTTGTTACGCAGTGTTTTATCAGCAAATAGGCAACATTTTCCCATCTTCGAAGTGCATCAGAATTCTAAACTTTAATAACAGGGCTTGTGAATGTTTTGAATGGGCAAGTAAGAAAGAATTTGACTTGCCCGACCAGACAATTAACTTGAAAATGCTGAAATGTCAATGCAAAAAATAAATAATAAAAAATAACTTTTATTTGTGTCATAGCCTTTGTTTTATACCAATCAGGTATAACCAAATTATGATGGGTGAAATGTCATTTTTATCTCTGGGCAAGAAACTTTTTTACTTGGACTGTGAATGACAGATGTACTTGTCTGAAGGACAACCACATGGCAATGTTTAATGTCAAGCCCTGATAAATATCCCGCCTAATCCATTTTTTGTTAGTCCGATCTTTTATGTAAAATTTAATGTTCATGGATTAACATAAATTATATTAAAAAAAATTGTACTATACAGAGCCGATCCTCCCTATACGCATGCTACGCTAGCTGCGTAGGGCCCTGCACCACTAGGGGACCCCTTGTTCTTAACTTCTTAAAGCGCTGCACAGATCAGCTGGCGAGTGGCATCATTGTGCCGCGAGAGCCATTCGAAATTATAACTTCGCTGTCTGATCACACAATATTTTAATTCCAGTTGTCAGTCCATCTATGCAGCTCCGTATGCGGTTGACGCCCCTATCGACATGCGTCTTCATTTGGATATTGTTTAAAGATATCCATCCGGAGCAGGAGAGACAAACAGCGACAAAATAAACGTGAAGTAAAAAGATTAAGAACACATTCATGTTTTAAATTCCTATTTAGTCTTGACTAACCATGCAATGGATTTATAACAAACACTGCAGTCTAAATAGATTCCGTTTTAGTCCTGTGTGTTTTGTAAGAAATGCTTGTACACATTAATAATCAAAATCTTTCATACGTGTTAAAAAATAAACACATTTATTCATGCAAGATGTAGTGTGACCCATGTTAGCATTTTAAAACAATGCACACTAGGTCTAATGTTTGCATATTTAGAGAATGATTGGTGTATTTTGGTGTGTTTATCTGTGGAGTCTGATCATGCCTTGAATCTGTTGTTTGTTATGGTTTATCTGACAGCTATTTTGATTTGATTTTATTCTTAATTTTAAATTTGTATCCCTGATGTTCTACCTCTCTTAAAAAATAATGTATTTGGCAGTGGACCTTGTTTTCTAAGTACTAGTGTAACATATTAAGGGCTTTTCAGAAAACATGTGTCAATGTTTTAATTAGGAAGTATTCTGATGAGTGTCACAGTAATGTACATGTGGCAAAATGTACAGCTATAAGATAATACGTGTTTTAGTTAACATTTTGTTTAAAGCAATTTAAACAGTGATCGTTTTTTATAAACGCGATGACAGGGCCCCCTTACAAAGTTGCTTAGGGCCCCCAGAATGCCAGGACTGGCTCTGGTACCATAAATGTATAAATCTGTCCAAAAAACAGCATAATGTCTTTAAAATCATAACACAAGTGTAAATGAAATCACACAATGCACTGCCCCCATAAAGATAAAAATGTGACATTTTCCTCTTTCATGTTTGGGAAGAGAGCTTTTCTTCTCTATAGGAATTATTGTTCTTGGAGAATGTTTTGTTTTATTCTGTGCTGTTTTGTTCGGTTTTTTGACTAAAAGGGAGCGTAAAACAGTCTTAGTCAGGAGGAAAGAGAATGTGTTTCTCACTCACTCATTGGGTGTGTCAATCCCTCGCCCCCATACCGATACGGTCCAGGGTTGATGAGGGGGGTCCGTCCACGCTGAAAGAGATGTCACAGCATGGAGCCCGAAGGGTCCCCCATTTTCTCTTACCCACACAGAGACATCACAAGAAAAGAGAGAATGTCCGCAAAACATGCTTTGAATATCAAACAGAGCGAATTATGTGTAAGATATTGAAATTTTAAAAAAGAGGTGTGGCCTCAGTGCCGCTATTGTCCATCATGTCTCTGTTTGTGGTTGGATATTAAAAAATTCCATCATGTGGCGAGATAAGGAGTAAATGTTCATAAAAGTTTTAGTTGTGGTGAATGAAGAGAATTGGTTTGTTAAAGTGAAGTGTTATATTTAGTCACTCGTAATAATTCGTAATGGATTGTTTTTGTGGATTTAACTATCTGGTGTTGGATCACATTGCAGAAGGTCATCTGATGAACATTTTGTGCATTACAAAGTGGATTATCCTCATCCTAATTTTGGTTGATGTTTGCTAACATGGTGGTACTTTTAATGGTTTATTTGTAGAACGCTCACCATGCAGCCCCCCTCTCCGGTCATTTCTTTTTTGGCTATGTTTGTCATGATGGGTGTCCAACATGGAAGTCATCCAGGTGTTCCTCGCCATGCAAGCCTTAAGATCCCACCAAATCAGTGGTGTAGGCGCATAAGATGGGACTCGCTAGATGTCCACCGCAACGGCATGCCACCGCATCATTCCAACAGCAAAGAGCGTAAATGCTACCAGAGTAAGTTCAAACTCTTTGAACCGTGAACGCCTGCGTTTTACACGAGGAATAGATTAGCACCGAATTATGCCTGGGGTTTTATGTGTTTCTACAGTGATTCAAATGTGCTGTGTATCACAGTGTAAGGGTTGTTCCATGCTGCTCAAAAATGTTGAGCCCTTTCATATTCGTTTAGCACCCGAATGGAAAATGAACATTATGGTGAACGGCAGTAAGAAACGAGAGCTCAAGGTTTTCCAGTTTCGGAGGGTTTTGGAAACATTAAGAAGGTATGATGTAAAGTGCATATGTAAGGAGGAATATGAGATGAAGACTGTAGTGTTTATAGAGCCGTGTCTTTTTGTATTAGAGTGTTCCTATGTTTCTGGAGGACAGGTAAAGGATGGATATTTGGCTCAGATGTTTGGCTCAGAAGTTCTCTTCACCATAAAACCGCCACAGACAAGACTAATATATTAGGCTTCTTGTCACAGGTCTGGGGTCTCATTTATAAAACGGCAAAAAATATTAAGACTTATAAAACCAAGCAATGTTCTCTTTATAAATCACAGATCACCAGCAAGTGTGTGTACATGACCCTGCAATCCCATTCTCCCGTCAAGTTTGTTATTTTATAGATCAAAACCTTTGCATGGGAACTGGCATACGCACGTTTCCAGACCCAAGCTTTATAAATAAGACCCCTGGACTGGTGAAGGTCAGGAAATTTGGTGACAAGCTATAAGAGAGAAGTCACAAATCAAAAAACCTGGGATGTCATTTATAAAACTGTGCGTAGGATCCTTACTAAAAGTCTACGTACGCGCAAAAGCCAAAAAAATATGAAGACTTATAAAACAAAGCTATGTTTCCTTTTTAAATCACAGATCACCTGCAAGTGTGCGTACACGAATCATCCTGTTTTTTATAGATCACAACCTTTGCGTGGGAACTGGCGTACGCACAAAACGGGTCTGCATACTTTATAAATGAGGCCCTGATGTGTGAAGTTTGTTTTATATTTAGGCTATGCCCAAAAAGTTAATGATAGCCTATATAGTAGAATTGACATTTGGCAGACACTTTTATCCAAAGCCACTGAAAGTGCATTTAATCCATGCATTTCTTTTATCAGTATGTGTTCCCTGGGATTTAACCTGTGACCTTTGCATACCTGAGAATTAGTCCTAGCTGCAGTCAGGATACAACATTTCAGCTACCAATTGCAGATAAACTGGGCATGTAAATTATTTATGGACAATGAGACTGTATTTTGCAATATTTTGTTAAAATAGTATATTTTGTGTTATATAGCATTAATAATATACATTTTTTGTCATGTTAGTAGAACACAAATTAATATACATTTACAGACAAACAAATAGCTAAATTTTACAGATGCTTAACTTACCTAGCATTGATGTGTTAATGTTGGACTCGATTGTTATTGAATTTAATCTATAGATTTATGTATTAAATGTATTAATTATATGAAAATATAGAAATTTCTTCTCTAAACCCTGCTAGAAATCTGATGCCTGTAGTGTAGTGGTGACCAGCAGAGGGCGATGTTTGGTTATGAATGAAGCGCCTTTTATCATTGTGGAACTTGCTTGTCTGAATAATACATTTATGTACAAGCGTTGCTTTATAACAGACCTGTGTTTCAAATATAATTAAAAATATATTACAGCCAAAATAGAGGCATACGAGTTCAACGAATGCCTTTTTTCAAACAGGGCGACACGCGCACAGACCAACCAATTTGAATCAAGGAAACTCTTCAGTAAATAACTTGTGCAAATAAATTACTTGGTAAATCCACATAAATGCTTTTTTAAATAATTTAAGAGCAAATTATTCCGTTTTACCGACGCGGGATGTCTTTATGAATGTAAATTCATTCAAGTTTGATCAAACAGACACTTGCCTTGAGGGAATAATTTCTGTCACAGACGAACCCCGCGCTTCCAGCGCCGAAGAGGTTAATTCCGGAACAGTCCATTGTTTAGTCTCTGTGAGGGGGAGTGTGGAACATACCATTCCATTTACTATTCATGCTGTTTGAATGAAGTACCGTTGTTTCAAATCCCCTCTGCTCGAAGTGACGGGGGACCACGGTACATCTAATTATTTATAAACTCCCGTAAAGGAAGAAAGATAAACAAAACAATAGAGGGGAATTTTGGAACTACACTTTGGGTTTGCAAAACAACGAAAAAGTGGATATGATCCTAATCGAATGGACTTAAAGGAAATTCTTCAGCATCAGCTTCTGCTCTTCCCATGGACACTAAAGTTTGTCAGTTCAGAATGACTACTTCGCGTTGTCTTTGAACGATGTGACACTGGACACATTTTTGCATTTTGGAGTTCTCGGACAACCTTATTACGGGAAAAACTTTTTAGGATAGACTTTGTGCTCGTTTCTTTCTTTTGGCTTTCTATGGTATTTTTTGGGATGCGACCAGCGTAGACGAACTGACCAACTCTGCGCTCGCGGAATTATTTTTTAGGGTCAAATCATTTGATTTATTTTAACATTTCATCGGTGTTTTCCTGATCGATTTTATGCGTTCCCGAGCCTTTCATTCATTTGGACACATGGAGTGGATGTTTTAAAACAAATCACCTGGATTACTGTGAAATTAGGAACTTCGGACCAAATCTGAACACTCGACTGTTTTGGGAAACCGATGTGTATATATTAAATTGGGAGATTATGACGGATCAAAAACGCACAAATATCTGATTCACTTTTTGTTTTGCGGATTACACAAACAGCCAAGGAAAACGCGACTTTTTGAACGATGAAGGGGAGAGCTGTGGGATTTGCGCTGTTTATCACTGTTATACACATTTGCACAGGTATGTATGACTGTAGTTTAAATAGTCTGGACAATTTGATCGTTGTTTATTAAAAACGTGCCTTACTCCCTTGTGCGCTTGACATTTGCGAAACTAGGCGTCTTGTAATACCGCGTGTATCGATGACAATGATTCAAGTTTCTTACCTATTTTTTTTGTACCTGTTTGCGGGATTTTGTGTCATCACGTGGTTCTTCTGTGAATGTTTTTACTGACCTGACAAAGTTATTAATCACACATTTTTTTATACTGTAGTTTTTTTCTCTCCATATTTGCACATGTTGCTAATGTACAATATTAAGGATAAACATTACATTTCAAGCCTAGACGGTTTCCCATACTCTTGAAATGCACATGAGAGCATAGTGTTTACTGTATACAGTATGCATATTAATGAATACTTTGTCATCATTGGGATACAGTGCAGCAAATGCTTGCATGTACTCAGTAGTGTATTAGTTTTATCCTATACAGATTTTGTTCTAGTATACAAGAAAGTTAAAAACTTTATTTATTCTCTGCCCATGTAGTTTTCACTGAAGTCAGGATATTGACGTCAGATATTTTTAATGTGTTTTGTGTTAAACCTGATTGTCTTGTTCTTGTGAATCAGAAAGTGCACTTTGTGCTTGAAACTCGTATAATTTACAGTAAATATTTTATCATTGCATTGATGATTCATAGTCATTGTTTGACTTACTAATAGACTAAAGCCACTTTTGTTCCTTATTTGTTTGGGTCAAACCTTATTTCCTGTAGCTGTGATAAAACTCTCCCATATCTATGATTAGATCACATTTGGAGATCGCTGTCCCTCCTTTAGTTTCCAGCCTCTGGCAGGCCAGGGTGGAACGGCTCTGAGAAAAGATTTTGACAGAAACCTTAAGCCAAGTGTAATAGACCTGCATAATCCCGGCTGACGTTGCCCCTGATCCGCTTTCTTCACAAAAATCTGACTAAAGCTTAGCTAAAACAAACTATCACCTTTTTTTGGGTACACTTAAGAGACATTATCAGAGATGTAATGCATTCTTTCACTCTGGGTTTTCAAACATGTCACCGTGGACAACATATGGTGCCCGCTGCAAGTTTGCTACTTAAAGGAAACTACTTTGTTGTGTGGGTCCCATTAAAAGTGCTGTGATCTTGACTGTGAATGAATCCATTTGTAATGCTCCTTTAACTTGGTGGTTTAAAGAGACTGTCTGGTTTCAGGAGGCTGATATGATCTCAACTGTTCATCGCTTTATTTTATTGCCTTAGTTTGCTTTGTAATTACCGTTGAATCTTAAGTAAACCTGGAAGAGTATCATAGCCTAAGCCTGTGCTTAAAGCTGAAATGTGTCATGGTTTGCGTTAAAATACTTTATTTGATCTCAATTTGATACTTTTGCAATGGGATTTTTAAAATGTGTTATCCCTGAACGAAACAGGATAAAAGCGTATGAGATCAATACTATCAAATTGATTGGATAATAAAAAATTTGCATTATCAAATGTTGGTTTACTTAAACAATGCCTTAATAGCAACGATGTCCTAACCAATGGTCTGCATTTGTGGAAAGTATCTGTTTGTCTGAACAAAGGTAGATGGGTGGGGCCAACCCAACTTCACAGGAATTCATGCGGTTTTATGAGTTGGCTAATTCGAACGAAGTGAATCATTCAGAAAGGTACGATTGTTAGATAAAACAATACATTTTGTCATATGAATTCATGCATCAAAAATGCCCACCTCAAATAATTGCCATGAGATTGTGTTGGTGGGGCATTGTTCGGTCTGAAAAACTCAGACACCAGTTGTTTAAAGGGCCACTCCAGCCAAATATCAACATTAACCCTTGATTTACGCACCCTCGAGCAATCCGAGATACATATGTCAATCATCTTTCAGATGAGCACATTTGGAGTTAAATATGTAAATGTCCTTGCTTTATAATGGTAGAAAACAAGGAAACAACTTCTAACTTCACCTTCACAGAAGTAATCCACACAGCTCCAAGGGGTTAATAAAGGTCTTCGGTGGGTAATCCATGTGATTTTTTTAAAGAAATCTAAAAAAATTAAAACTTTAAACTGTAATAACTAACTTCCGGGAACGACGCCATCTTGAACTCACTTGACCCCCGAGAGAACCCTAGCTTAGTGAGCGTTCAATGGCATGGGTACATTGCGCAGTGAATCTCATGAGTCACAAGATGCCGTTGTTACCGAAAGCTAGCTATTACAGTTTATCAAGTTTTAAAGGGAACATATCATGAAAATCAGATTTTTCCATCTTTAAATGCTATAATTGTGGTCCCAGTGCTTCGATAAACTTAGAAAATGTGAAAAATTAGTTTTGGTGAACCATTCTCTGCAAGCATGCGAAAAATAGCTCATTAAAATTTGGCTCCCCTTGTGATATCAGAAGGGGATCTTATTTTAATAATACCACTAAAGTAATCTGCAACTATCAGACCACGGGAAGAGAAAGAGAAAATAATAATAGACGGCACAATTGAGTTTTAATTTAAAGAAACCACCATTATGGCGATCAGTGTTTGCTTTTCGTCAGCATTTTCGTTGCATTTTAAAGGACACATTTGTGTTATAATAATTATCAATATTATCTATAATTTAACATAAAACTTCACATATGTACTCTGCGGACGCCAAAAAATGTCTGCATTGTAAAATGTCTTCTTTAAATATGTATATTTTTCTTACAAAATCACATCGATTACTCATAGAAGACTTTATTAACCCCTTGGATTACTGTGGATTACTTCTGTGAAGGATGAATGCACTTTTCTGGGCTTAAAAGTCCTAAATTGTTCCCTGATTCCTGTTTTCTCCCATTATAAGCTTGAAATTTTACTAAAATAACTCCAAATGTGTTTCTCTGAAAGATGATGGAAATATGTATCTAAGATTGCTTGAGGGTGATTAAATCACGGGGTCATTTTAATATATTTCGCTTTAAGAAATTACACGCTTAACATTTAATACATCTGTCAAACATACTTTGTGCGCCTATGTTATGCCTGTCAGTAATTCAGAGCTAGATAAACAGAATTGATTGATTTACAACTATGACTGGATAAATTAAACATACGGCAAGAACATCTAGTTGTGATTACAGATGAAGTGATTGCTTGATTAATGTATTCATGAAGAAGTAGCTTAAATCACGTCTATCAGAAGATGAAACATAGAAGGGAACCGCAGTATGAAGCTGTAAGAAATGAATTCAGGAAAAGCGTCCCCAGCACTATCCCATGTATTGAATTCCAATGCAGTAGCTCTGAGATTCAGCCGCATACTGCAGCCGATGCAGAGAGGCGTCTTCAGATCGAGGAAAGCGTGCAACGCCTTAACAAGCGCACACAGGGAGAGGGGTCAAAGGGGCACAGTTCGTACTTCATGGGTAGGGTTCATCTTCTCAGAGAGATGAAACGGCATTGGCTTCCTGCTTGTGTGCTCTCTAATTATGCTTGGCATTGTAGAAATTTGTGCTATCATTAGACAACAGTGTCAGGGACTGCCTGTGTTTCAGCACAGTCAGCAGTGACATCAAAGGCGATGCTGTTCGTGATTTAACTCTAGAAGATGCTGTCGAAGGACGTGGAAACAATAGATTCAGGTACTAACCGTAGCTTTGGCACAGTATTTGACAAGTGAGCAGTGTTTTCTACCTGTGACAGTGAGAGATGGTGTTGTTTTAATCCCCGCCGGTCATACAGCGAGGCCTGTGAGGACTTGCTGATTAGCTCATGGCTGTTTGGAAGTAATAGTTAACACAGAGCAGATTGGTCATGTGGCCCTGATTCATGTCTCACCACAGGAGCCTGTTTTATTACTGTAAGTCAAACTGTCCCCATTAGAAGCTCACATGTCATAAGTCAGGAATTCACCAGCTCCGACATGACCTCCGAAAATCACAGCTTAACCCAGAAACGCAATCCAGCTGATGTATAGAGTTTATAGGGCTGTAAACAAAGAGCAGTATAGAAATATATTGTGTTTGCAGTGGAACTTACAGACATATATTGTTTAAAGGCGGGGTGCATGATTTTTGAAATACACTTTGGAAAAGGGAGTCGGGTCGAGTACCAAAACACACTTGTAGCCAATCAGCAGTGTCTACTAGCCGACATCGTTGCCTGGATTGCGTATGTTTGAGGCGGGTTTATCAAAAGAAGGTCCAGATTCTATTGGGGTAGGGGTGTGTTTGTTTAGGTGATTTCAGATGTCAACACTGGCTTTCAGAGATCATGCACCCCGCCTTTAATAGATACATTTAACATACACATAACATTGTGCATGCATATGGATAGATGAAACAAGTTGCAATTAGGAGAGTGCAAAATGTACATTTAAAAAAACACCACAAGGAATAGTTAACTATATGTTATATATAAAACAATAGTAACTATAATATTAGAATAGATATTAAATAGAAATATGTAGTAGGGTTGTGCCGATAGATAGTATCGTGTACTGACGATTGTCAGACATATTGCCAATAGCAGGCTTTTTATGAAGATAGTTGGCGATGGTTGTTATTATCATCATCATAGTTTCACATTAACATGCACATTGCGTGCTTTTCCTCACATGTGAGGGTTTGTGGGTTTTACTTTGCGCGAGAGAGATTGTTTTGGACTTTTGCTGTGACCTGAATGCGCGCGGCATTGACTACTGTAATGCGCATGATTCAGATAAGCTTGTAATACGCGGCTCTGACATTTCCTTGTACTAGAGAGGTTGTTAACGCGTAAAGGGTTAAAACCAGCGAATTTGTTGTTCCCGCTCCCTTGCACGCAGGAAATTTCTGGATTCACACCAAACGCAGTAGAGTTTACTCGTAGTTGGACGCTAAAACATTTTGAGTTTACTTGCTTAATTCGCGCGTGAAAGCCGTGCGTGAAAGCCGTGCGTGAAAGCCGTGCGTGAAAGCCGTGCGTGAAAGCCGTGCGTGAAAGCCGTGCGTGAAAGCCGTGCGTGAAAGCCGTGCGTGAAAGCCGTGCGTGAAAGCCGTGCGTGAAAGCCGTGTGTGAAATTCTAGTCATTCGAAACATTTACGTGGAAATTCATGTCATGGGAGGGGCTTCTGCGATTTTACTCGCTTCTTGTAATCACGTCACTACTAGAGCAAGCTCCTAATCACGTCACTACTAGAGCAAGCTCCTGATTGGTTTTCCGCCAAAGTTGCGATTTTTCAACTTGCGCGTTTCCGATGGCAACACTCAATTTGCGTCATTTGTGCGAACTGGATGAGCGAATGAGGCGGATTCTCGTTTACCAAGCATTCGCACCGCGAGACCTCCAGACGTATGTAAACGCATTTTAACATTGACTTAACATTTAAATCATTCGCGCCATATGCTCTATTCGCGTTTGGTGTGAACGGAGCGCCTGGGCTTGGATTAATGGCATCAGTTTTAAGAAGGTTGGGGTCATGATAGTGTTGCCCTTGCTTCTTTTTTGTCCATCAATCAAGTGACTTGTCATAAATTAGTAAAATTAACAAATAATAAATAAGTAAACTTCTGCCCCGCCCACCCCGATACTGTCGTGTATCGGCCATCTCACAGGCTGACGATAGGACAACAAAATGGGGCGTATTGCCCAACCCTTGTGCAGTGTGCGCAACAATAGTGCTTTGAAAAGCTGAAAATTATATAACCACATAAATATTTTACATTCTTTCTTGAAAAAGAAACGATGACTCTCTTTGTCTCACCAGTCCCTCTGCTATCAGCATCGGCATAAACTCTTGAAAAAGTCTGTAAAAATGTAAAAACCCTATCCATGTGTGTTCCCTGGGTTCAAACCCATGACCTTTTTACATTGTTAATACAATGCTCTTTCCCTGAGCTATACAGGAGCACACAGGAGCCACCTAGATTTTGCATTGTACAATAATTGTATGCTGTCTGAAAGGCATGTTTGGCATGTTTGTCTCTTTTTCGAGACATTTTAGACATCCCATGTTCCTGCTTGTCATTATCAGCCCGGTTGACTGACTGACGTGGGTGACTGTAAACTCTATAACCAAAAATGAGGTGTAGCATCAGGAACACCTTTCCCGGCATGCCAAAGTGAATTCCCACATGAAAAGTGCTGCGTTCGTTGTAATGAATGTTGCAGGAGGCGCATGCGTGTTTATGTAAACCAGAAAGAGAAAGTAAGTAAGAAAAAATGAATTTCTCCCAGAACCTTATCCATCACGATAACCCCTGTGGTGCAGTGGGTGAAGCCGGGATGGATGGTCTCTTAAGTGCAGATAATAAATTGTCAGTGTCTGACGGGGCACAGCAGGCACCAGAGGCCAATTAATGGCCCCTGTTCTCGCAGGTGAGCGATGTCTCTGTCTCCTGTGCACCTTCCCTCCACCTTAGCTCCATTCAGGACCTGCACAGTAGCCCTGACGACCCACATGTGCCCTAATGAAGTGATGTCAAGGTGATGAAACTTGTACGGTCACAGCAGCAATAATAATGGTAATAAGAATATCATCATCAACTACAGGAATATTTATAATGATATTGGTAGAAAAAATGGGCAATTTGAAACTGTTTGACTCAAACCGTCATAGGGTTTCCCAACAGGAAATTGGCTTTGGGAACGGGCCAGAGGATTAGTTACCCTAATCCCTACACACCTGTGAAAAATGACGGCACCCACTGAGCTCGATGTGCGGCTTTTGGCTAAATCCCAATTAATGTGTGTCTAAGCCTAATTAGGTGGAATTAAACGGCATGGTGCTCCGGATTAGAGGCGAATGCTGGGTTTACAAATCTGTACAGACGTCCCAGAGAAATGTTTTATTGCTCTGAGGTTGTTCTTTTATAGCTGAGGAGATTTGATGGAGTTCTCAGTTGTTCCATTCAAGTCCCTATAAAAATCAAAACTGACATTTCATATTTTTTGAAGGAATATTGCAGTGTTCATTATAAAAATGTATCTTTAAAAAAAATTATGCCCTCATAAACTTCTGAAAATGTCCACCCTCTTGTGCCAATCCTTCTCTGATGACATCAGCTTGATGGCTTGCCTTGGGCGGAGCATCCGTTAACCCCACCCCCTCCAAATGTCAATCTGCTGCGAGTTACTTTTTTGAATCAAATGCCTACTTTCTATATCCAATTAATTCACAGTGGGAAGCAAATGCCGTGTCTACTATTTTCCTTGTGTAATATTTTGTTTCACTCGGAAATATGCCACAATACAGAAGTAAACGAAACGACTTCCTGTTCACAGGGACTTTAAGTAGCAACGTTGTCCCAGATGTTTTACACAGATGTGTTGTATGGCGCTTTATAGTATGGGATTATAAAATGTACTTAGATTGTATAGCTAAAATAATCTGTTTTTTTTAAAAAATTATGAGTTCATATTAAAATCTTTAAAGGGACACTCCACTTTTTTTAACAATATGCTCATTCAACAATATTTACCATTTTGGTATCCTTTAAGCCGATCTACGGGTCTGGCGGTAACACTTTTAGCATAGCTTAGCATAATCCATTGAATCTGATTAGACCATTAGCATCGCGCTCAAAAATGACCAAAGAGTTTCAATATTTTTCCTTTTTAAAATTAATGATATCATGCAACGCCCAAAAATAAATATAAATCCCCTTAAAATAATTAAAATAATCGCCACGGTTACTTTCAATAGCAGGAGACTATTTTCGGACACTGTAATATCATTGCACCTCCTGCAGCCATGGTACGGCAGCAAAGTCCTTGATTATTACGCCAAAATGAGAGTATAGTTCCTAACCATATCAGCCTAGAAAATCACAACTTTTAATTTTCCGTTGGTCTTAGTACACGATGTAACTACAGAAGAGTCAAGTTTTAAATATGAAAAATATTGAAACTCTTTGGTTATTTTTTAGCGTGATGCTAATGGTCTAATCAGATTCAATGGATTATGCTAAGCTATGCTAAAAGTGGTACCGCCAGACCCGGAGATCAGGTGAATGGATTTCAAAACGGTAAAAATCAAATGTTTAACTCTAGGGGATCTGAAAATTATCCTATTTTCAAAAAAAGTCGAGTGTCCCTTTAATAATATTAAATAATATTTTGAATTTACAAATCTGAGCTCAGTTTATGACAATGTTGGGCTCTCTTGTGAATGTTCTTCCTTTTTTTTCATGTGTTTTTAACATGCTGAAACCTCGTACTGCACATGTCCGTTCTGGATACATACCGTGTCTATATTTCCACTTTTGTGTCTTCTTTCAATGAGACTGAATAGACAGATCTCTTTTTCATTCTTACTATCTCACTAAACTATTAATGAACACGCCGGAGCTGTTTAATTGGATTAATTAACAAATCGATTTAGCATCAATACTCAGTAATGCCACTGGCAGCGTTCCCACCGATAAATGCTTGAGCGGTCATGATACGATTCCCCGAGGAACGTGACACTTCGGACGGTCTCGACTTGAAGCCCTCGAGATATTTTTTTTCTGTGGCCGCCGTTCACTTGTTTATATCTCCCAGCACTCTTGTGGTATTTTAAACCCTTGAGGAATGTGAGCGTACCCCTTGTCTGTCACAGGGCCAACGTGGTGATGAGGGGTAAAGAATGACGTGTTACTCGCCGACTTAAAGCGCATTTAAAGCGGCTGTCTGGGAATGAGATGTGAGGTCACGGTTTGTCCGAGACTCTTTGGCATGCTCCTGTATCTTTAATCTTAAACCATTTGAAAATGTGATGATTTAGAGCAGTGACGAACATCTACCAGAGCCTGCTTTTCTAACTTATCAAAGCTGATATCACCATACGGTTACGATTATCAAAAAAAGTGTGTCCACCACTTCAATGAACAATGGAGTATCTGTTAGGCAAATTCAATTCTCAGCATTATTGCACAACGTTGCACGATTTTTCAGGTCGCCTTGCTGTGTCCTAATGGTTTTTGCCTTATTCTGCTGTCACCGTTCTGAATGCAAAAGCGCCCCCCCCCCCCCACCCTTTATTTTGCCCGTTTTTAAGACTTGCCTTTTTGTAGCCGGTCAGTGTATTGCCTTTGACAGATAAAGCAAGCCGACATACAGAAAAGCCCAGTGGGGGCTGACACGGGGTCTAGGCATTGTGTCGTCTCAACGGGGTAATTGTTAGGCCCGGAGGAAGGGGAGGGGCCTTCTATGAAGAACTCGGGGTTCACAATGGCTTCCCCAGGGAGTAAAATGCAGACAGGACTCGGTCCAAAAATATAAAAAACGAGAACCACTGATGTTTTTCCACCAGTGCTCCTTCTCAAATCTCATCTAGCATAGGGCCAGATATTTTAGACATGTTTTTAAATGAAAGTAAAGCTAAGAGACATTACTTTGAAATGATATGGATTTTTCTGGTAAAAAGAGAAACATTCAGGTTTTGGACATTCATTAGTGATGTTTCGCAGCATTTGTATTGGAAACTTGGAGGCTTGAGTTACCTTACGTCAGCATTTTTGGGTCAGATGCGATTCTGTTTGATCCGCTGTGGTGTGTATTTAACAGACTAATTATGAAAGGTCGATTCTTTCAACAAACCACTCACCAGTTGGTAGAGCCATGCATTAGGAGGTCATGGGTTCGATCCCAGGATACACACATGCTGATAAAAAATGTATAGGCTTAATATACAGTAAGTGCATGAATGTTAATATCTGGACTTGTGAATCAATGATAATGCCATTCGAACTCAGATCCAAACAATCCATTCACAAATCAGACACCATTATTTTAGGCTAAAACGTTCCCCCTTTGGGTTGATGGAAATCTGAAAGCTGGCATTAAAGACGGCCCTTTTCTCCGGGACCCCCTACTTTCAACCCCATTGTCTCGATCTTGACAAAATCAGCTTCCTAGTGACCGTTCTATTTGTTGCCTATTGAAAAGCTCGGATACACTTTTGAAATGCTAAAATTTCTTGGAGGTGTCTGCATGGTGGGGAGACCGCTATCAAAAGACCCGAACGAAGGGAATTAAATTAAAAGAAAAGAGGGTCCACTAATTAGTTGATTTAAAAACATGGACCCATCCTCCCCCATCACGGTTTGTTCACCTTCACACATACACACAGACTACCTTTGATCCCTCTCAGCCCTGTTGCATTATGGGTAAGTGATTTTCCTCAATTATAGGGGCCTCAGCAGCCCGCCCCCTCCTATTTGTAACCCTGCCCGGTCTAATTGGGCTTCCTGAGGAAACGGTGTATGTGGAATACATAATCTGGCTCATTTGCAAGTGGACTACATCAGTTTGGTACAGGTTGGCAAAAGATGCAGGCGCTTTCGAAGGTCGTCCACGGCTCGTACTTTCACATTTCTGCGGCTTAATTTGAAAATTCAGGGATGTGAACGTGGCGCTTCTTGATCTCACCACATGCTGAGATACTTTACCTGCTGATGAAGAAGCTTTTGGACCAATTTGTGTGAAGGGCTTGATCAGCATCTTGAAGCGCTTCTCGCCCCAGGGCCAATCCCAGAGCAGACAGGGCGTGAAGTGGAACCGCGAGCTCCCCAGACAGACAAATTCCAAGAGGCATAATTATCCAAGGCCTGACCTTGAAATTGTAGCTAAGGAGATGCTGTATAATGTGGTGTCGTCTCTGGTGTTGTAACCATTAAGAAGCAGCAAAGGAATTTGATGTGTTTGCACAAGATTTGATGCTCTTTTGCTATGTAAGACAAGCATATGAATTTTATACACGATCAAATGCATGCTTTTTGGGGTAGTCACATGATCATGTGAATAATCTAGGGCTGTGCCAATATGTGACCCATCTGTGAATTCCAGGATAAAGTCTTATAATCCAAGTTTGAGATTTGGAGTTTTAACATTTCACTTTAATTTCAATCTTGACATGACCTTAATCAATATTAAAGATATCAAGGTTATATTTAACAGAATGTTTATCACATTATGTTGGATGATTTTATGTAGAAAGCAGTAAATCACAAGAAAATTACGTTTTCACATACGTAATTTATTTCAGTTATTTATTCATGCTATTTTTTTATGTTTTAGCTCTGATTGTAATATTTAATAAGCTCGTTTCGTCACATTTTTATTCACTTAAATTGTGAATAAACCATTCCGTACTTACACACGTTTTGGATAATTATGTTGGATTTCTTTAAGTAAATGCATACCATACTACTAATTCAATTGTTAAAATTGAAAGTAAATTATCATTGTTATACTGTAGTGTCGTGTGTGGCTTCTCATGTCAAAGTAAGTGTTCGGTGCGTCATGTGAACCTATGTGCATCATGTCAAAATACGTGCCTGCTGCATACGCGTCAAAAGGGTTTAGGACACTTACTTAAAGGAGAACACCACCGTTTTTCAATATTTTACTATGTTCTTACCTCAACTTAGATGAATTAATACATGCCTATCTTTTTTCAATACATGCACTTTTAATCTTTGTACAGCGCTTCTTGAATGTGTTAGCATTTAGCCTAGCCCCATTCATTCCTATGGCTCCAAACAAAAGTTTTATTTTGTGCCACCATACTTACTCGTGTAACTACTCATGTAACAGTCTTTAAATAGGGAAAACATGGAAGTGTTTGGTGGCTTCTAAATTCATCCCTGTTTGGAGCCATAGGAATGAATGGGGTTAGGCTAAATGCTAACACATTCACGAGGTGCTGTACGAAGATTAAAAGTGCTTGCATTGAAAAAAGATAAGTATGTATTTACTCGTCTAAGTTGAGGTAAGAACATAATAAAATATTGAAAAACGGTGGTGTTTTCCTTTAACACTAAACTCTGATTACACATGAGATTAAGTGAGTATCTGGCAAACTCAAGCGTCTCTTTTATCATAAACCACTTTGAAACGTGTGCAGCTGGCACGCATTTTGACATGAGGCGTGATGCACATAGGTTCACTTGACACGCCAAACACATATTTTGACATGACGAGCCACAATACACAATACGGGGTAAATACATGTGTTGACGAGCTTCGCATTCGTACACCCTCGAAAAAAAGTCATTGGCCGCCACTGCCAGTCATGCAAAGGAAGGTTGAGAACAACAAGAGCACATTCATTTTTAGGAGACTTGTCTCTTTAAAGATGTGACATGTCCATTAAGATGTATAAAGGCGGCACCAAAAATGGTGATGTCTAATCGTCAAACCGCCATAAAAGCACGGTACAAAAGATGTTTAAGCATGTTTATGCGTGAACTTGAATGAAAGCATATAATCCAATTGGATTCCAACCCCCAAAACCCACAACAATAACAATCATCTGTATTTGGCTCGCTAATGTCTGCCGTAGGTTATCAGACACCGAGCAGAACAAATTCATGGTGTTCCCGAGGCTTTGTTCACACTGTTCTCGGATATTTGAGGTCTCCGCAACAATAAAAGCCCTAATGGAATAATGCTAGCGCTGTCTGGACGCTAGCCAGTCGGATCCTGTCATAATCTGTGAACTGCTCTTACACCTATTGTGTTTGCTAACTGAAACAAAGGATTTTGGCTTGGCATTAAAAGCCTGGGTTAAGAAACTGTTCCATGCGCTCAGATTTCGGCTTGGCCTGCGCTTTGCTGATGTAAGACAAGCTGTCTGGCATAAGTCCCTTGTGTGGGCACTTCAGCTATGCTAAAGATTATTTCAGCCCTGGCCGTATTTAAATTCGAAAGCTTGCGGTATCGCAGCTAATTTTCGACTCAATTTTTTCCCCACGACTTTTAGTCTTGATGATAATAATTATTGTCTCTTATAATCACTTTCACATGCCAGTTGCCCATGGTGGAAATATCCAAATGCGAACTTAGCATGGTTGCCATGTTCCTCGACCACAAAAAATGAGTCGACACAGACACTTTTTAAACGTCGTGGCACCCTGCAATTTATTCATAAAAATAAACCAGCCATTAGATTTAAATCCCGCTGCATTAAGTGAAGTTTTAGCCACTTTTCATTCCAATGATACTGACACAAAATATGTTTACATGGCATGCACAGATACCAATGTGAGGTTTTATGCAGAACTAGTAGTTATAATAGCCCATAGCGTTTCCCGATCTGAATCTCGAGTCTTAGCGATGATTGGCAGCGTTTAGTCTACCATGCTCGAATCTTTATATGTGGCATTAAAGGAGGATTTTAATTGAGAAGAGAAATGTCAGGATCGCTGAAGTGGCGTCCTCGGGGGACGAATGACATTCACGAGACAAAGTAATTACAGGCAGACAGGAAGTTGCGTGTAGTAAATGTGCTGCTACTTCTTTATGTGTTCTCAAGTCATGAGAAAAAAGCAACTAGAGCGAGAACAGATGGTGTCGTGCGGTCTCGGATGTGGCTGATTTGTCCCGAAGCTTGCCAGAATAAAATGTCCTTCTTTAAAAACCTGGACATCTATGAACTGACACACTTTACAAAGAATCCTGCTCTTATAGTTTTGTGTAAAACTTTACTTTTGTTAACATGAACTACAAATATACAATACTTTTTCTGAATTTATTCATTTTTACCAACATTTGTGGGATAGTGGACCCAAAAATGAAAATTATTCAAAAAGTGAGTCATTATTTATTCATTCTCATGACATTTAAACCCCTCATGTATTTCTTTGTTCTTCAGAACCCAAATGCTGATTTTTTTTTTAGGAAATTGAAGCTACAATGATATCCACAAAAAGAAAGCAGAGTTGTAAACATCTTCAGAAATGTCACAAGTTAGTTATTTAACACATTTGGGTCATTTTGAAGCTTAAAGGAACACTCCACTTTTTTGAAAATGTGCTAATTTTCCAGCTCTCATCAATTTGAACATTTGATTTTTACCGTTTTGGAATCCATTCAGCTGATCTCCGGGTCTGGCGGTGCCACTTTTAGCATAGCTTAGCATAATCCATTGAATCTGATTAGACCATTAGCATTGCGCTCAAAATTAACCAGAGTTTTGATATTTTTTTCTATTTAAAACTTGACTCTTCTGTAGTTACATCGTGTACTAAGACAGATGGAAAATTAAAAGTTGTGATTTTCTAGGCTGATATTACTAGAAACTATTCTCTCATTCTGGCGTAATAATCAAGGACTTTGCTGTCGTAACATGGCTGCAGAATTACGCAGTGCCCAAAAATAGTCCCTTGCTTTTAAAAGTTACCAAAGGGACTACCTTTAGGAGCTGCTTAATATCATTGCGCCTGCTGCAGTCATGGTACGACAACAAAGTCCTTGATTATTACGCCAGAATGAGAGTATAGTTCCTATTAATATCGGCCTAGAAAATTGCAACTTTTAATTTTCCGTCTGTCTTAGAACACAATGCAACTACAGAATAGTCAAGTTTTGAATAGGAAAAATATTGGTTCTTTTTGAGCGCGATGCTAATGGTCTAATCCGATTCAATGGATTATGCTAAGCTATGCTAAAAGTGGTACCACCAGACCTGGAGATCAGCTGAATGGATTCAAAAATGGTAAAAATCCAATGTTTAACTCTGGGAGAGCTAAAAAATGAGCATATTTTCAAAAAAAAGTGGAGAGTTCCTTTAAAGGGTTGTCTGGTTACTATTGGAGTGGGTGGTAACTGAGGTGGTCACCATCCACTCCCATATTAACCACAAAATCCCAAACAATTTGGGTTCTGAAGAACAGTGAAAGACATTGGGAATCAAACGACTTGAGGGTGAGAACAGTAAATAATAATACAATTAAATTTTTTTGGTGAACAATACATTAGCTACCTTTAATAAATGTTGTTTAAACGTATTGCTCATTGTTAGCTAATGCAATATCAAATGTCCACAAATGAAATCTTGTAAAGTGTTCGAAATCCTTTCGAAAGTTCACAAATAATTCACATAGCAGTCATAAAGCCATAAAGACGCCGTGATTTAATATCAATGACCCGCAGAATGATGCGTTCATCTGTTTAAATGGAATTTTCCGTCCTATCAGCTGTTTAAGAAGCGGTGAGCAATCGCTTGCGCAAAGTCTCTGTTACAGGGTTGAAATATTAACTTCACGTGGCAAGCTTTCTTGTAATCAAACTTGTCCTGCCGAGCCCTGAGGAGCTCCTCCGGCGTTCGGTGTCCTTGTCATTTGCTCTCATCTTCTGGAAATGGTTTTATAGATAAGACGTCAGATAAATGCTGATATGTTACAAAACCTCGATTATACTGCAATCTCATCTACTGGATCCTAACTGATATTTTAAAGGCTTTTAAGATGTTTTCATCCCTGCCGTGCTTGGGTTTTTGGCAACCTGACAGATGTTTTTTCTCTGTTGGCACGAAGCCCTGAGCACCATATTCATCCAAGGGTTTGATGGTGCCAAATAGGGGCTCGGGTCAAGTTGTCTCCCCACAGTGAGGTGAGAATAGAGCAGAGAAGACGCAGGGAAGAAGCATGACCCTTGGTATATTCAGATCTGCTGTGCAATTGAATATATTGTACTCTAACAGTAAAGTACTATGCAGTACAGACAAAAATAGAAGGATCAAAGGTTTAGTTACACATACATGGTTTGTAACACATACACATATCTATACAATATTATATAAATGCACCAATATAAATTTATAGTTTATGTAAACTGATATATGCCGATACCTATAGTTTGGTGGTTATCAACTTGCATTAACTAAATATTAAAGATAACATTTTCTGAATGTTATTCATTAATAAGATGACCATTAATAATTAATAAATTCATAAATAAACTTGTGATGTTTCTTTACATTTTCTATACACAGAGTTTAAAATCATTGCATTTTCCAGTTTTTTTTTTTTTTGATTGGCAGGATACATCAGCCATGACTATCGGTTGTTTCTTTATGACTATCGGTTGTTTCTTTTTTTTTTTTTGATTGGCAGGATACATCAGCCATGACTATCTAGTGATGTTTCTTTACATTTTCTATACACAGAGTTTAAAATCATTGCATTTTCCTGTTTTTTTTTTTTTTGATTGGCAGGATACATCAGCCATGACTATCGGTTGTTTCTTTATGACTATCGGTTGTTTCTTTTTTTTTTTTTGATTGGCAGGATACATCAGCCATGACTATCTAGTGATGTTTCTTTACATTTTCTATACACAGAGTTTAAAATCATTGCATTTTCCTGTTTTTTTTTTTTTTGATTGGCAGGATACATCAGCCATGACTATCGGTTGTTTTAATAGCTTTTATTAACCGATAGCGATTATTGCCCGATATATGGGTTCATCTCTAACTATAAAAATTTCTTAATCACCATAACACATGCTGCGTTTGATGTACATCTGTAAAACAATTGGTAGAGCATTGCATTAGCAACACAAAGATAATGAGTTCGACCCCCAAGAAATTGATACTGATTATTGAACGATATATCGGTGCATCTCTTACTATAACCATGTTTCAATCAACATTTACATATGATGAACATTTGTAAAACAATTGGTAGAGCATTGCGTTAACAACACAAAAGTCATGGGTTTGACCCCCCCCCCCAAGAAATCGATACTGATTAGTGGCCGATATATTGGTGCATCTCTAACTATAATATGTTTCAAACAACATATGATGTACATCTGTAAAACAATTTGGTAGAGCATTGCGTTAGCAATACAAAGGTCATGATTTTGAACCCCCCCTCCCCCCCCCCAAAAAAAAACTGATACCGATTATTGGCCGATAATTCGGTTCATCTCTAACTATAACAGTGTCTCAATCACTGCGTTTGATGTACATCTGTAAAACAATTGCTAGAGCCTTGCGATAGCACACAAAGGTCATGAGTTCGCCCCCACCAAAAAAAAACCTAAACACAAAACAATACCGATTATTGGGCGATATATTGGTACATCTCTAACTATAACAATGTCTCAATCACCATAACATATGTTGCGTTTGATATACATCTGTAAAACAATTGGTAAAGCATTGCATCAGCAACACAAAGGTCATGGGGTCGATCCCCAAGAAACCGATACAGATTATTGGCCGATATATCGGCGCATCTCTAACTACAATAGTGTCTCAATCACTGCGTTTGATGTACATCTATAAAACAATTGGTAGAGCATTGCATTAGCAACACAAAGGTCATGGGTTCGACCCCCCAAGCCCCCCTGATACCGATTATTGGCCGATATATCGGTTCATCTCTAACTATAACAGTGTTTTAATCACTGCGTTTGATGTACATCTGTAAAACAATTGGTAGAGCATTGCGATAGCAACACAAAGGTCATGAGTTTAAACCCCAATAAACTGATATGATTATTGGCCGATATATCAGTGCATATCTAACTATAACAGTGTTTCAATCACTGCGTGTGATGTACATCTGTAAAACAATTGGTAGAGCATTGCGTTAGCAACACAAAGGTCATGGGTTTGACCCTCAAGACCCCCTGTAAGTCGCTTTATATAAAACTATCATGCAGCTGAACATGTTGTGTAGCATATTTGAAAGCTAGTTTATTGCAATTTTTTTTTCTTTTTGTATCTGCATTTGACTATTTGCTCAGTGTGTTTAGTGAGTGAATTAATTGTGATCTGACTTTATTTACTAAATAATACTTGATGAAATATATGGACTGTGCATTTTCAAGAGTTGAAATATTGCCCCCCTGATATACAAATGATCTGAATTGAAATTTATATCCTGAATGTTTTATTTGTCAATACTTTAAAATGCATTTGTTTGAGAAGTTGCCAGCTTCAAGTGTGTTGACTTGAGATGTGAATGTGCTAATAGCCGTCGGATGCACTTGCACCTTCACAGTCCGTCTCTGTTGTTGGAAAGTTGGCCCACGTCTTTGGCTTGTGTTCGGAAAATCCATTTAAACGCCGAGCATATCCTCTGTTGGGAAATGAACGTTTCGCATTGTTAATTTATTCTCGAGTGTGGTTCTACTGCTGGAGGAGTTATCCTGATATACAGCCGAGACGTTGGTCAAACTCACTCATGTTTGATGCGTCGGGGAAACAAAAACTAAATGTAATTGGCAGTCTGCTTCACTCACACGTCTCCCAGTGTGATTTTAAATCTCTCCACCTTACACACACACATACACACAGGCCCGGATGCCTTCTCAAGTATAATGGCTTATACTCTTTATCCGCATGCATCTACTAGTGTTAATACCTTGCTATAAGCTTTAGTGCCGTCTCTCGAGAATAAAAGCGTTTTACACACAGATAGCTCTTGTAAGTGTACACACACGACTGATTTAATTGTCTGACAGTGATAAAGACTGACAGCATCTCTATGTGACACACCGAGCAGCTCAGAATATTTCATCCACCGCCATCGTCCACTAATGAGGAGCTCAATTTTGCAGTTGTGAATTTTTCCAGGAAAAGGATGTGGGGTCGACCGGTGAATTATTTATAGGGGAGGAATATAAAGGGTGCCATACAATCTCCACCTGATTGGCTGATGGGAAGAAAGCAGAAACCATCAGGGATTTTGTATGTCTGTGCAGTTTCTAAATATGCTTTTCATAACCACATTTTTTTTTTTGTGACAACACATTTTCGAGTTACGAAAGAAGGATTGTGTGGGGGACAGATTCAACAAAGACATTTCAGCTTACAGTAGAGTATGTTTTTTTGTTTGGGGTGGTACTCTAAGGTTCTGTTTTGCACCTTTACAGGCATACTAAACCTAATACAATGTTGTACATTTTTTGGGTACATCTGGTGTGTACCTTTAAAGGTAAGTATACTGTTTTGTACCCCTAAAATTTATCTGATCCAAAATTGTTCCTTAAAGGGACATTCCACTTTTTTGAAAATATGCTTATTTTCCAGCTCCCCAAGAGTTAAACATTTGATTTTTACAGTTTTGGAATCCATTCAGCTGATCTCCGGGTCTGGCGCTAGCACTTTTAGCATAGCTTAGCATAATCCATTGAATCTGATTAGACCATTAGCATCACGCCAAAAATAACCAAAGAGTTTCGATATTTTTCCCATTTAAAACTTGACTCTTCTGTAGTTACATCGTGTACTAAGACCGACAGAAAATTAAAGTTGTGATTTTCCAGGCAGATATGGCTAGGACTATACTTTCATTCTGCCGTGATAAGCAAGGACTTTGCTGCTGTAACGTGGCTGCAAACTTGCTGCTGTAACTTTTAGGTTTTGTCGGTCTTAGTACACGATGTAACTACAGAAGAGTCAAGTTTTAAATAGAAAAATATCGAAATTCTTTGGGGGGTTTTTCGCACGATGCTAATGTCTAATCAGATTCAATGGATTATGCTAAGCTATGCTAAAAGTGATAGCGCCAGACCCGGAGATCAGCTGAATGGATTCCAAAACGGTAAGAATCAAATGTTTAACTCTGGGGAGCTGGAAAATTAGCATATTTTCAAAAAAAGTGGAATGTCCATTTAAGGTACACACTAAGTGATTTGGGTATAATATTGTTTTTCCCAAAAGTTCCAACATTTCAATGTGTTGTACATCCATAAAGGTGCAAAAATAAACCACCCTAGCAACAAAAAATCTACAGTTTTCTATTCTCCAGCACCTTTAATACTAAAAAAGCATTATGAAGC
The DNA here is from genome assembly GCF_030506205.2 of Paramisgurnus dabryanus. Taxonomy (NCBI): domain Eukaryota; kingdom Metazoa; phylum Chordata; class Actinopteri; order Cypriniformes; family Cobitidae; genus Paramisgurnus; species Paramisgurnus dabryanus. The sequence goes on from NC_133344.1 coordinate 12,172,918, forward strand.
AAAAATAGCAGGAGATTTGTCAGTGTAGCACATACTATGCTAGTATTACATTCCAAACATACCCCTATTCATCTGGCTTTATATAGCAGCAAGCATGCAGTGTGTAAATCTTACATGCATCATTGTGTATCATGTTCAGAGTGACTTATGAATGTACGTACACATGCAGAAAGCTCATCTTCTTTTAGAAAGGGCATAGCCATTCTCCATCTGTTTCGGGGTGTTTGTGGAGATTGACTGGGGGCCAGAGGCAGAGAGACTGCGCTCATTGTTCGGCCCTCCAGACCGGGGGCCTCTGAGCAGGATGGTCCTCAGTCTCCCAGAGGAGCTCGCGTACCCGGGCCGCCCCTGACCCCCAAAGCCAGGGGAGATCCACGGATCTGTTTCACAGCTGACAGAGGCCTTCCTCTCCAGGCACGCTTTTGTTTTCTAAAATCCTTCGACGTCCCCAGATGGGACTCGCGGGAATGGTTTTCGGGTTTCTTCAGAGCTAGAAATATGAGGCCTGGCGTCTGAAGTCTGAAACGGTTGCGTTTCAATCACGCCTTCCTTAGATAACATTAAATGACAGGGAATTCTTCGGACCCCTTGCATTAATCCACTGGTTTTTCTTCTCTCCTGTATGATTGCTGTAGGATATGAACCGGTTCAAAGTCAATCAATGGTCAGACTGTACAATACGCATTTAGGATTTTGGTTGTGATTGACACAGCCTTGACTGTGGGATTTACGTGATTAGTCATATCATGTTCTCAGTTTGTTGACGTGTTACCACACATACCTAATGGAAAAGGAAACAATATTCGGGAATGCCTGGACTCTGTCGTGGCTGGCGAAAGATTGCAATTGAGGGCCGTTCATTCCTCAGAGCGGACTCAAGGTCATTTTGATCATAAGGAATTTAAAGCTAGTATTAGCATTCAACACGTGTCTATTTGTTCTCCATTTAGGGGCCGTCACACTGCAGGACCCCCGAAACCTAAAAAATATCTGTAATAATCATATGCCGCGTGCCTGCCTTGGATTACGTGTGACTTGACAGATAAAAAAAATGCTTGTTACGTTTCCCAATCGCTAATGTTTAAAAGATTCACACCCTGGTTTTTTATGACTCTCATTCAGGTGTTGCTTGGCAGGCCGTGAAAGAAGCCTACATGCACACCCTGTTCTTATCAAGGCCAATAAATCCCTCTAAATGACCCGCTAATCACCCATAAACGGTGTTACAAGTAGGCCGCGGCCCTCCGCGGGTGCGCTGGTCTTATCTCGGCTCAAATACTGCTATCACAATTCCGGCTGTAGGATTTTAAAGAGAGCCTGAAGATGCAGAACAGTCCTGTGAGTCATGCATGGCTTTGTTTCAGATATGGGCTGTAGGGGAATTTCTATCTTTTTAAAGACTTTTGAAATGGTTTGTGCTTTACATGCAGTATAAATAGACACTTCATATCATGTTCCAGTTGATAGTCATGATAAGAGAAAATATTTTGTGCTGTGCTTGATTTAAGTGCACACACACATGCACACAGACTGGGTAATCAGGTTATATAGACATACTGCACCGTGACACTGCACGCTCTCCTTAGATAACTTCACTGTGAAACTAGATTTAGCTTGGATCACGTGATGCGGAAACAGACTGTTCAGCAGGAACTTGATAGGATCGATCGGATCCTGGATTGTTTACGGCCCTTATAGGATTATGCTTTTCGCTTCATACCATTTGTGCATGAATGATAGCTGGTATCATGTGCTCTGTTGAGCGGAGGACTGCTGTTGCACTTTTCCATTTTCATCTACAAAATGAAAAACTCACCAAAGCAAAATGTTTTTTTCAGAGAAAATCTTTCTTTCTTTCTTTCTTTCTTTCTTTTTTCGTTCTTTCTCTCAATCTTTCTTTCTTTTTATTCTTTCTTTAAATCTTTCTTTCATTTTTTTGTTCTTTCATTCTTTCTTTTTTGTTCTTTCTTTTTTCGTTCTTTCGTTCTTTCATTTTTTTCTTACTTTTGTTCCTTCTCTCTTACTTTGTTCCTTCCTTCTTACTTTCGTTCCTTCCTTCCTTTTTTACTTTCGTTCCTTCTTTCAATTTTTCCTTTTTTTCTTTTTTCGTTCTTTCTCTCAATCTTTCTTTCTTTTTATTCTTTCTTTAAATCTTTCTTTCCTTCTTTGTTTTTTTTATTTTTCATTTTTTTTGTTCTTTCATTCTTTCTTTTTTCGTTCTTTCGTTCTTTAAT
>NC_133344.1:12545351-12600351 GCF_030506205.2 Paramisgurnus dabryanus
ACAATGATGGATTTCAGCGACTGAAAATAGAGAGGAAATACAGGCCTACAATATTTCACTGTGACATTGTGGTTCCCTCTGTGTGTTTACACGACTTGTGGTTGCCAAGCAAAGCACCGCATCCCTAGAAAAGCAGCGGGTTCGCGTCCTTTGAGAGTGACCTAATAAGCATTTGGAGAGGTGTAATGAGGGTTTACGAAACAAAACAGGTGGAGCGGATACCTGGGGAGCGTCAGGTCTCATTTCACACCTGATGCTATTTTCATTCCATACTCTATGTTTATGCATCTACTCAAACAAACATCTAATGCAACACAGCCAATACAGTTACTCAGTAAAAAAAAAAAAAACTCAGAGAAACACCTCCCAAAAAACACACAAGAGGTCTTTTTCTCCATGCTGCAGTCTGTTCTGGCAGTAGCCTCTCTTCTGTAAACCCTCCATCTGCCAAAACACACAGCGCACTTTCTCAAAACCCTGAGCTCCAACCCCCAAAGCATGTCCAAACAAACACAGCACACCACAGAGCAAGAGCGCAAGGAAAAAGACAAAAAAAGAAGAAAAGGCAGGACATGGAGGACACATCAGGGTTTTTCAAGCCTCTCCACACATTATTAAGCAATATGTTGTAATTAATTGAATAGCGGTCCTGTTGGTACAAGCGGCTCGGCTGCAGAATGTTTCTCATTAGAGCCGAAGCTCCTCTACTTCACCTAATGAACAATAGCAGCGCTCTCCAACACAAACGCCATCAGAGACTCACCCAACCGCGGACCATGGCTCTAATTGGCTGGCTTAAGGAGAGGGGGCGGCGGCTGTCATAAAAAGGCAATAAAGAAACGTCAGATGAAGAATGCGTGTGTTACGCTTAAATTTGTACAGGGGAACAAAGTCAACAAAGTCTGTAAGAGTTGCAGATGAAATTTGAGTGAGCGAGGGGAAAATTGTATTTGTTTTTCAGCGAGTTCGTTGGTTAACGGGCTGTCGCACGTTGAAGATCTTAACAGTGATCCGATGAAAAGCAGAAATGATTTCATTAAAGTGAGGTGTGTGAGAAAACAACGGCACGTGAAAGACACTTCTTGATGCTCAGCCAAACACCGTGCAGGGATTTTCCTCTTCATTTACCTTTCTCTCTCTCTCTCTGTCGCTTGCACAGCCAACAATCTACACTGCGAATCTGTCGTGGTCCAGAAGATTACAATGAACAATTACCTTCTCTTACTGTGAGGCAGATTATTTACGGCTAGGCGCAGCACGTTGCCACGCGGTACCATACAGAAAAGACAAAGTTAAAATGAAATTCTTAACCGCTGAAGATCAAATGAGCTGGGCATCTTATAAAAATTCACAGTATGTGTCTGAAGGGTCGAAACCGAGTCTCCCAATTACAGCAAATGTTTACAGCGGCTTACGTTAAGTTGTACTCAAAACATCAACCTGTCTTTCCTTTGTAGCGATTCAGCCGCCAAGTTAAATAAAGAACAAATCCTTGGTTTATGTAGATATGCTTTTATTTAGGTTGTGAATATGAAAAAAATGTCAGATGTAAACGAAACATTAGAGAAAGACTTTTACCTGCAAATTTGAGTTTAAATCAGGCACCCTTGTTTAGACACTCAGTATCCATTAGCACCCTGGGGTTTGCAAACTCCTTGTGGTTCAAAGGGGAATTGCAGGGGGTACATGAATTGTTGAAAAATAATTAATTACAATTAAATCATAAAATGTAAATCATTTTAAAATAAAAAAGTAATATTTCACTTTATTTATTATGACTCAACTTGTATACTTAAATGTTCTGATTTCTTTGTATAAATTCAATATTTGGCTTGATGGCCACATCTGGTAATTTTGTGTCAATAGCCCTTTCACTTTATTTATTATGACTCAACTTGTATACTTAAATGTTCCGATTACTTTGTATGCATTCAGTATATTTTATTTAAAAGAAAATTACCAGATGAAGGTCCAGTAGCTATTTAAAGTTAAATATGCAAATGTGCTTTTAAATTATTGAAATATTAAAATCTCAGGGGGTACTTCAAGTAAAATAATTTAGGTCAAAGGGGGTCCGTCTACTAAAAAAAGTTTGAAAACACCTACATCAGTTGAATATAAACATCTGCAACAATCCCATCATGCACATCTGCCGCCCTAAAAAGCACTCACAACCACACACATCTTGCTTTAGGCTAACAGTTTTGGAAAAGCGGTCCATTTAACTTTTCCAATTTTAGACAGCAGAACAAACAATGAAGCAGCCCTTATGTACACCACCAGCTCATAAAGACAAACGTATTATATACCATACACAAAGTCCACATCTGAAGCATTGTGAGTAGATTAACATAAATGTCAATTCCAGCCACGTTCAGTAATTTAACAACAACCTGGGTGGATATTATGAGGTTAGCGTGCTCTGTTGAACTCCTTAGTTTGTGCACTTCAAAGTGGCCTCAAAACTCGGCAAGCATGCAAACCGCAGGTGCAAACAAACATGGCATGATCAAGCGACAATAATTATCCTTCCACTTTATAAATGGTTCGTCCAGCGGTCACACACGAGTACTTTTAGCATCCTTCTCACACATTCAAGCACAACGTCCACACGTACAGCATGCACAGTTGTTCAGCTTTTGGTCTGAAAACCTTGTAAACACCACCTTAAAGATGAATGGGTGTGTCTGTACTTTGCAAAGCCGGCTGAAATTAAACTACAAACTATAAGCATACTTAAAGAGTAGACCAGAAACCTGTTCTATCCATCACCAGATGCCCTTTCTGGAGATGATGTCATTAATTACAGAGTAGAGTCTATACATATATATTTCTATACCAAAGCACCCATATATTCAAAATTGAAATGTGGAACCTTGTGGTTTACTCGTTTTGTCTGCAGCAACATTAACAGAGCAAACATACTGATAAAAACCAAAAGTCACTTTTGATAAAAGCCTCAAATGCATACATGCAAATGTAACCCTGCACTGGCCAGAGATTTACACACTGAACACTGAAAAGTCTTTGTACCAGCGGACACAGATCCTTCGCCAGCGGTTCCAGTTGAAGATAAACGCAACCACCAGTGTATTGAGAACAAAGACGGCCCCTCAGAAACTGCTATCAGATGCTGGATAAACACTAAAGTGTGTGTCTCAATCATTGCTGGTAACCTGTAGCAACGACCCTGAAGAGAATGAAGTGTGAAAACGAGGAGGAGGATGAGGAGAGAGAGTATGTAAGAGAACCTTGACCTGAATTACATGAAGTTTTGTTACAAAGGGTCTCTACCCAAACACATCTTGTATGGGCTCATTCAACAAATCTAATGAAGTCTATGAAGCTTTAGAAATGAGTTAAAACAATCCATTTCATTTAAATGCAGTGCAATTATCGCTCTGAAACATCATCGCAATGAACTACGGAAAGGAAACGAGTCCAATCAATCATTGTCATCTTCACAGAGTCATAAATTAAAGACTGCTAACAGCTTCTTCACATTCAGACGTTTGCTTGACAGGAGGTCAAACTGAGAGATCTATGCGATTTAAAGTCCCTAAGAAATCAAAACTGACATTTTTATATTTTAACGAAATATATTGCAGTATTCCTTATAAACTATTTAATACTGCGGGGCATTATTATTATTTTTTACTCATAAACGTATGTGCGCTCAAAAATTGTACTTGTGGCGATTCTTTTATATGTTCAATGTCAGCTTCACAGTTTGGGCGGAGCATCTGTTAACCCCGCCCACTCCAACTGGCAGTCTGCTGTGAGTTCAATTTCTAAATAAAACGCCTAGTTCTCTATGGCCTCGTACACACTGTAAACTTGCGGGAGTGACAACCGCATCTAAATGCGGGAGTGAGTCCCCTAAATGTTTGTTTCATGTCTGTACGGAACAAGACTCACTGCTGAAAATGTGATGATTGACACAGAGATAACCATAGCAACGTTCTGCCTTCTCACATGTTTATCACTCACAGCTTTGACCAAAATAATTGAACAACATTATGTTTTGCAATAAACCTCCGTCTTGGTAATGTGTATTGTGCACTGTCTTGCAGTGTTGCCAGGTCCTCGTCTTTTTTGTACTTTTATACCGTTTTGACGCTTAATCGTTTATGGCTTTTGGCTCATGAAGCGATCAAGTTTTTGGTGTTATTAAAGTATGAAGGTGTGGGTCCCAATATTTAGATCTTTGAGGTAAAGCATTTGGATTTATTTTGGTTTATTACTGGATTCATTAATTAAAATTAATCCTAAAATTTAAATAAAACATAATAATAAAAAATTATAAAACATTACTTACACAAATATAAGTAATATTTCACTTTATTTATTATGACTCAACTTGTATACTTAAATGTCCTGATTTCTTTGTTAGTTACTGGACCTTCATCTAGTAATTTTCTTTTAAATAAAATGTATATATATATATATATATATATATACACATTTTATTTAAAAGAAAATTACTAGATGAAGGTCCAGTAACTACTTTTACATTAAACATGCAAATGTGCTTTTACATTTTTTAAATATAAAAATCTCAGGGGGTTCTATTATTGAATTTGCTTGTTCGCTGTTTTTTTCGTGCAAGATCTGGCAACATTAGTCAGCAAATGCTTGTGCCTCTGTTATTTTCTGCACTGCGCATACAGAAGACTTTTTCCCCTTCTAGGCATTTATTTTTTCAGAAGAGAGACCTGTCGTGTCCATGATGCGTGTTTAAACACTTTATTAACTATTAGTTGTTCAGTTCGGTTACAACTATGCAGAGTTTCTGTAAATGCGGTTGTCGCTAACTACACATTGCGGGAATTAATTTGGTTGTAGAATGCGATTGTCAGTCCCATAAATTACTGAACTGTGTGTGTACAGAACAGGATTAAGCTTTAAAAGGTGAAGTGACAACCGAATGAATATGCAGTGTGTACGGGACCTATATCCAATCAATTAAAGGAGAAAAACACAAGCCACACCCCGCTACTTTAATCATTTGATATTCCATTTCACTTGGAAATAAATCAAAATACGGAAGTCAAACACCACATCCTGTTCAAGGGGACTTTATAGTTATAAAGCAATGTCACATAAACCTCAATCACACAGCACTTTGATCTCAGAACATTCCAGTAAAATTGAGAGGCTTCTGTTTGAACACAAACACATTCCGTAAATGTTCTGGGATCAATTCCGTAAAGAGGACCTAGTAACATTGTCGTAAAATTTACGGAAAGCATTCTGTGTGAACAAGAGGTAGAAACAATGCTAATGTTTTCCAGGGGGTGCCAAATCCCATAATTCATCATTGCCAATGTGAATGAAAAAGAATCAAACGATCCCAGACAAATACCGGACGCATTTTTGTGTATTTTGCGTACTTTCTGCGTGTAAAGGGCTCTAAAGTAACAGCACATGCTGTAAAGAACGAACACAGAGAGCAAGAAACCTGACCACAACACAGGTGGGTGGAAACATGTGTGACACAATGTCAAACGAAACCTTCATTTCCTTCCTCCTCACATTAAAAAACTAGAAAAACATGTCATTCAGCCACTCTTTTGAACTAAGTCCATTTAAACCAATTAGACCCACTCTCCTCTTTTATCTGTTCCCTCCATCTCTCTTTCTCTCCAGTCATCCCAGCAGACTTTAAACACACACACCGGGCCTCAGCGAACAAATATTAACAGCACACACTCACAGGACACCCTGCATTAACTCGACGTGGGAGTACACACTTTTAAAAGGAGCTTGAACACATTTAGGAAATCCTGTTAAGAGCTTTGGACAAGAGCTCATATATGTTTATTTATCTCCCTCGCTCTCTTTTCCTTTGGTTCAGTCTCACTTTATTTTCACTGAATCTCCTTTCCTCTACTGAGAGTCTGAACTACTGAAGCAGTGAAGATTTTGTTGTTCTTATGTGAAGAACCATCTGTTACTCGCGTGGACGTGAGAGCTGGACATTTTCTCAGGATTAGAGAGCTGATAGGTTCATATTTGAGGAAAATCAATTTTTAAACCACAATAATCTTATTAAGACTAAACATGAGATGACAATCGATGAGAAAAAGAGATTATTAACATTTAAGAGATGTTTACAATTCTCACGAGTCAGTTTATCAAAAATAATAAACTATGACACCCTGTAAACATAAAAGATTTGTATGTTGTTAACTCTTTCATTGCTTTGTGTTTTAGTCTCTATAGGCACACTGAACTCAATGTATGTAAAAGACTACAGCGTTCATATAAGGAGAGACGATGGCTATATCTGGAATAAAATAGTAATGTATTACTTTGCTATACCTACGTTTATTAGTAAATAATAGTATGTGAATTTAGCTTTATTTAGCATTTATTGCGCATTTCATTTAATGAGTGGCATGTTACTGATAAAAAGGTGCATGGATTTTTTATCCAATTTTAAGTAAAATGACTTAATTCTTGTCAATAAAATGAATTTTTTAAGTTAAGAGAACATTTTATTTTTCAGAATATTAGTTCATTTTGCATATCGAATTGAAAATTTGAAGATTAAGATCACATCGCATTATGGGATATAATTTCCCACGAAGCGTGGGCTTGTTGTATTGCATGCATACTATAAATGTGCATGATATGCACAGTATGTATACTGCAAAAAAATAAAAGCAGTATGCATTTTCAAACAGCTTGTGTGTGTATGTGTAGTTACACTTACCTGAAGTTGCGGGCAGGAGGAGACATCAGTACAAACATAGGCAGGATGGAGATTCATAAGAAAAAAAAGAAAAAAGAAAGAAAACATCTCGATTAGATTTGATTATGAATACATTTACATATTTCATATCATATAGTTTCACAATTTCCATAAAAAAGCTGAGTATATTCTCTCTCCATTCCCACACTCACACACACACAAACAAACACATTTTCAGTCATCTAGTTTTCCAACTAACAGCTGCTACCGTTGCACTCTGACCTATGACTAGGGGAGAAATTCATCTTCACAACCTTGACCATCCCTCTGCTTTATTTTCGCCTGGTGGGCGTCCTTAGGGTTCTGTATTATTATTCCATTTCTCCAACAAGAGAAACAAACTATATCCTGCTAAGGGATGCATCAGCCTCGGGGATGGATCAGTAGATGATAACAGAGGTCAGCGTATGTGTGTCTGCATTTGACATGTATAAACTTCAGAATTTCAAATGATAGGAGTTCATTCAAACACATCCCTCAACCTCAACTTGAACAGGGCAACAAGGGATTATTTCAGTCTTCTTCGCTATATGAGCTCCCATAAATAACCGAGACAAGCAAGTTTACCGTGGGTTCACACCAGCTGCGTTTGAGGCATCAAAATCGCATCTACCGCGCCTAGTTTGCCGCTTAAACAGTTCGAGTTTACGCTCTTCATTCGCGCGTGAAAATCTAGTCATTGAGACATTCACGCGGAAATTTGCGTCATGGGAGGGGTTTCGGCGACTCCGCTCGCTTTCTGTTATCACGTCACTAGTACAGCAAGCTCCTGATTGGTTAACGCGGTGCGTTTTATGCCAAAGTTCAAAATGTTCAACTCGCGTGTTTGCCACGGCAACGCTCAATTCGCGTGTAGTAGACGTGTGAATGAGGCGGAATCGCATCTACCGCGCTGCACTAAACACCCTTATTCGCCCCACAAGACCTCCAGATGCGCATCAACCGCAGCTGTTGTAAACACAGGATAAAAGTTTCACATGTGCCTCAGACACAGATCGAGTATGATTTAAAATGAATGTGTTTTTGCTGAACGGACTTCAGAAGACCCAAACTATCTCGAGTGTGTGCATTGAGTCCTTTTCCAACCCCTCCTCTGTTTGCTAAGAGCCATAGTGTGGCTGGCACTATATTATTTTTTGTTAAAACCACACCCGTGGTGTCATCTTTATATAACAATGGGAAAAAATTTACCAGCGGGACAAATTGGATGGAAGGCCTCTCTGTCAGACTGGTGCATGCAAATATGCAGACTGCACACACCTTGGTGCCATTTACATTCAGGTCCAGTTGGGTAAACGTCTGCAACAAGGTGAAGCTCATAGCAAACCTTCACTTCAAGGGACCTTCATCTGCATGTTCCAGATTGCTAGGATCCTCTGTGTGCTTCAGGAGATCAGCATTTCACAGCACTTCATGTTCAAGGCTGTTGAACTAAACCTAACTAAAAAATGGCCACTGGGTCGGACTCTGGTTTAATTTTCTCGGGTTTGTCACAGCGGTTGGGTCTTTTTTCTTTGATTTATGCACATCGAGGTCGGGTAAAAAGTAATTTGGGTCATTTCTAAAAAGAACCCCTAAAAGAGACTTTTAAAGCAGAGTGTAAAAAACGCAGGCAGCTTGTGCGGATAAACTCAAGTCTGTCTATAGAGTCTGCAAGAAAAATCTCTGTCCATTGTGCCGTACTGATTGTAGCATTACAGCACCTGCTCTGAAATGAAATGATTTACAGAAGCCCCGCTGAACGAACGGCAAGAGACGATCGTGTCTGGTTTTGATTCTATCCAAGGATTTTTGAAAATCTGTGAATTCAGGATATGACACACAGTGCCATTAAAGACCGGTTTGTTTTAAAGACGACATCTCACAAGAGTTTTTTAAGATGGCAAATATGTCTTCCGTGTCCCCAGAGTGTGTTTTTGAGAAGTTTTAGCTCAAAACACCATATAGATGATTATAACATGTTAAAATTGCCACTTTGTAGGTGTGAGCAAAAATGGGTGTGTCCTTTAACATTGAAATTAGCTGTTTCTGTACTAAATGGCAGTGCTGTGGTTGGATAGTGCAGATTAAGGGGCGGTATTATCCCCTTCTGACATCACAGGGGGCGCCACATTTCAATGAGCTCTTTTATCAAATGCTTGCAGAGGATGGTTTACCAAAACTTACTTACTGGGTTGATCTTTTTCACATTTTCTAGGTTGATAGAAGCACTGGGGACCCAATCATAGCACATAAACATGGAAAAAGTCACATTTGTGTCCCCTTTAAAGTGTAGATGGATTTTTTTCTTTGGGGGAACATAATAAGACCATTATCTATCCATCCATCCATCCATCCATCCGTATCTATCTATCTATAAGAACACAATGCCTTTGGATATCAGAGATATCATTTTCGTCTTACACGGCTCGTTTTTGTTTTGCTTGCTAATGCGGCAAATACATTAATAGATCTGTTCAATAACAAACAATCTGCAGATCAGACACAATGTGATCTCAGCACTTACAGTGGAAGTGCGCACTATGCTGTAAGTGCATGTATCTAGAGTCAGGATGCAGTTGTGTTGTTTAGATGCAGAATCAATCTCAAATAAACAGACAGGGATGCTCAGGAAGGGATTGTCTTCCTAAAAGTAAGCGAAAAGAGATGGCACAAATGCCAACAACAGAAAGATAGGATGAGAAATGAGAGGCATTCAGCGATGCCCACAGGCCTGAGCTATGAAGTATCAAAGCTGACTCTTTGTTGTGGTCTCCTTATCGCAAGGCACAAACACATGAATAAGACTGATCCTGCAAACTTTGGTTACTATAGGGTAAAGGAAGCACCACCGCCCCCGTCCCACCCACAGGGCACTAAAACTGTGACATACGGCACGATCGCACATTTATTAACATTTATCGGTTCTCATGTATTATTCTCTTCTTCTCGCGCTACGACCATCAGATCAAGAGTTATGGTGGTAGGTTTGGTCAACATAATAAGCAGAATTATTACATAATTGCATATCTGAATAAATAAGAAATTCAAATCATATGTGCTTCAGTAGTACGTGCTGGATGTTACCCATAATGCTCCTCTTAATAGTTATTTTAACCAAGATTAAACACTTTGATATTTGACAGATGAGGACGGGCTAAGCGTGGGACCCGGCCAAAACGACACAGCTCATGAAGAGAGTCAATCATACATACAGCACACGTCTGCAGCCCGATTGGCAGTCTACACCGCATTTATTTCAACCGAGCAAACATTACATGAAATATTAATCTCCGAAGCCAAATCATCAGCATAAATCACTTGAGCGGGGGCGGCGCTCAAATCGTGCGCAAACACGTGGGAACGGTGCGTAAAAATAAACTCAAGAAAGAAAACCCTGGTTTATTTTAGCTTGAGAAACGCAGAGTGACCTCTTTGAAGTGCTTTAATTCGTCGTGATGTAATCTGTGGCGCTCTCTTCCATTTCCCGAGGTTGATTATTTCCATCTCCTTGGCAACTGAGCAGACTTTGACCAATCTCCTGCTGGGATTGGGTGTTTATTTTGGAATAGGGTTCGTAATAATTCAATATGTGGATGCCAATTGCAGGGCAGCCATAATTACTTCCTTTTCGTTGATTGATGCTATTTCGGTGCCACCGGGTGGCAGAGCCCACGGGGCCGGGCCTGGCTGCGGTTTCTGGCCGGGGCCTCGTGGACCCCAAAGTCTAAATCTCAACCTCACGGCACATTAGTTGTGTAGAGAGTAATGTACTGGGCTCTTTGTTGTCTCCCGTTTGCTTTCATTCCTTCCGGCTTTTTCTTATATAATGGGTCTTTTCCCCAGATTGAACAATTTCTTGTCTCACTCGCTGGCAAAGCTCAAATAGCATGTGGTGTGTGACACAGGTGTGCGTGCTTGTAAACCAAAGGCACATGTGGTGTAAAAATTGAATAAAGATGCAGCGGTTAAAAGAAAGACATTACAGCGGTCGCTGCAAATGCACAGAGGTGTAAAATACTAAGACACAATGAGAGAGAGGTGAGAAAATGTTTTATGTTTCTTGGCTGTTGCGTATCACAGCTTGCATACTATGGAAGCAATTCAAGCTGTAAATTACTAATGCTGGCCAAAGTTTGCACCGCAGACATGAGTGATACTTCAAATCGGCTTTTCGAACTTTCCAAGCGAAGCGGATTAATAAACGGATGGAAAATCCCATAAACCCACATTTAGAGAGGGACCCAAGCAATATCTACAGCAGATACCAGGAAATTATCAGTTCTTTTGACTTTACAACCTAGCAACCACTAATTTTTGTTTAGCAATGGGATTTGTTAGCAACCACACAGAACACTATAGCCCAAAAAATCCTAGTAACTGTATAGCAAAAGCGTTTGGAACAATTATGTTAAATCTGGATGATAATGTAAACATATAGATTGCATAATGAATGACTTATAATAATAATGTATTATTTTCAAACACTGTAAAAAGTTGGGTCAAATAAAAAAATATTACATTTTCTCACGTTAAGTGAAGAATTTAAGTTAAAAATGTTTAAATATTTTAGGTGTTACCAACTGAAGTAAGTTTTTTTTTTGTAGAGCAGCTTTCACTTTTTACATATTACAAATATTGTTTACACACAGGTTTAATTTAGTTTATTTATTTAAAATATATTTAAAGCTGCAATCTGTTACTTTTTTGCTTCAAAATGAACAAAAATCAGTTATCAAGCAAGTACATAAAAAACTTCCCCATCAGCATTTAAAAAAAAAAAGTTGCCAGCGCCAGCATTTTTTACACAAAGATTTAATTTAGTTTATTTGTTAAAAATATATTTAAAGCTCTAATCTGTAACTTTTTTGCTTCAGAATGAACAAAAATCATTTATCGAGCAAGTACATAAAAAAAACTTTTTCCCCAACCATTGTTTTTTTTATGGCCAGCATTTTTTACAGAAAGGTTTCATTTACTTTAATTATTAAAAATATGTATTTTTTATATATATTTATAAAAATATTTATTTTTAATATATACTTATAAAAATATATATTTTTAATATATATTTATATATTTATAAAAATATATATTTAAAGCTCCAATCTGTGGGTTTTTTTTTTTTGCTTCAAAAGAACAAAAATCAGTTATCCAGCAAGTACTTAAATATAACTTTTTCCCCCACCATTGTTTATTTAATTATTTTTTTTAATGGCCATTGCCAGCATTTTACACAAAAAGGTTTCATTTAGTTTAATTATTAAAAATATTTATTTTTTAATATATATTTATAAATTTTTAAAAATATATATTTTTATATATATTTATAAAAATATTTATTTTTTAATATATATTTATATATTTATAAAAATATATATATATAACTGTATATATATATATATATATATATATATATATATATATATATATATATATATATATATATATATATATATATATATTTAACACTTTACAATAAGGTTCATTAGTTAACATTAGTTAATGTATTAACTAACATGAACAAACCATGAGCAATACATGTGTTACAGTCTTTATTAATCTTTATTAATGTTAGTTAATGGAAATAAAGCTGTTCATTGTTTGTTCATGTTAGCTCACAGTGCATTAACGTTAACAAGATTTTAATAAAGTATTAGTAATTGTTGAAGTTAACATTAACAAAGATTAATAAATGCTGTATAAGTGCAGTTCATTATTAGTTCATGTTAACTAATGTAGTTAACTTATGTTAACTAATGAACCTTATTGTAAAGTGTTACCAAATAACTTTTTCCCATCCAGTGTTTTTTTAAAAAAGTTGCCATTTTTATGATTTTTACAAATCTTTAATGCCTGCCACAAAATGTTCATTAAAAAGAAACATACAATAAAAATCATACACTCTCCTTTCAAACAAACAAAAATAAAAAATGTTTCATCCTATCTTCATTTGTTCTTTTTTATCATTTCTCTTAGGTTTCTTCAAAAATATATTTTTTTTAGATAATATGATTTATAAGTTGACTTCAACCCTCGTAAAGATATGTAAATTAACTTGCAATTTCATGTTTCAAACAGAGATGGCGATAGAGCAGCAAAAGTTACACACTGCAGCTTTACCATTAATATAACATTTCAAAATAACTCCAAACCTAAACCTTGAATGAAAGGATTCCTGTCTCTCGCAAGGATTTTTTAAGATTCGGTTGTGTACAAGGGTCACACAGTGATAAAACTTCTCTCACTGCATGGTATGACAGCAAAAATCCAGCAACCCTGCAATTACCCATAAGCCTTTGCTCTCTCTCTCTCTCTCTTTTCCTCTACATGTCTTTAAGGGAGTCTGGCACAGGGCTCAAAGCCCAGACCCTGGCAAAAGTCAGGGCGGGGTGCAGTTACAGTACAGGAGACTTTCTTACCAACCACCAACACCCCATCTGTAACTCATAGAGCAGAGAGAAACCAGACAAGAAGAATCAAAGACCAGGGACAAGAGGCTTATAAAGCAGGACTGGGTCTGACCCAACCTTTAAAACTTCAAGTTTAGTAGAATTACATCGGCATTACAGTATGAACTTTTGTCATGTAAATTAAATATTCACTTTCATTCATACTGTATATTTTTAACCTTCAGTTTTATAAAAGCCTTTATATTAAATCTAATAGATTTTATAGATTTTGCAATGTTTATAATTATAACAAACACTTTAATATAGTATTGTGGCAGAAATAATCTATTAATAACCTATTGGTTATGTATTGAAAAGCAAGATCTGTATGTTTTGCAGTGGTTCTTAAACTGGGGGCCAAATTGATTTTTTCAGAAAATCAAAAGTATCATACTGTAAAAAGTATTATATAAATTAGGGTTATCGTGACTTATAGCATACAAAAAAATTGTAAGTGTGTGTGTACTACGTGTAAATATTTTTAATATATTTATAAAACATTTACATAAATAAAAATATACATAATATTTACACACAGTACACATGTATATTTGTATCTATTATATATATCTATATATCTATATATATATATATATAATTTTTCTTAGATACATACATTAATTATATATATGTGACCAGTCACGGAAAGTAGAGACACAAGTCGGATCTGGGCATTTGAGTTATTCACGGATTCTGAAAGTGCAGTTTCTAAGCTTTCCAACGATGTGTAACACATGGAAATCTGATAAGATTTGGAGAAGTTGTGGCCATTTGAATATAGGAACTCAGAAATACTCAAACCGAGAAAATCGAGACGAAAGGGACTCTTCTTTTCAGCTGGGGGAGACAATAGGGCTCATTTACATCTCATTTAGCTAAGCCATGCCCCCTGTAAAACCCTTTTTGAGATGTTCTAGCATCATATGTAGTATTTTATGACCAAATGACAACCCGCAAAAATAAACATGACTCTTTTACCTTTGTGGGGATCACAAGTCTAATCCAGTCTGTTTCAGATTATCCAATGACCATATTTGTCCACAAATGCTTATAATCCGTGAAATATAGATTGTTTACATCAGATTTCGCATGAATGTCTGGTAATACAATATAATATATAATCTGAAGACTATTTAAATCGTAACATGTAAGGGTATATGAGCTTACACTCCGTTAAACACATGAACCCGCCTTCAAAGTTTGTATTTAAAATAGGGAAGTAGTATAATAGATCATCCAAACAGCGCCGTCGAAAACGTGACATCCTTTAGAGAGGTTACCAATGGCTCGCTCGTTCCTCCATCAGCCAATGACTTCATGGAAAATATTGATAGACAAAACATGTAGCCAATTATATGAAGAATACAACGATATCTGTGTAACTTCTGTGTGTTTGGACTCATGCTGCGCTGCAAGAACTGACATACAGATGACGTCAAAGTACCGCGAGAGCGAGTCGAAATTAAACTACTCCGTAAGATTTCTTGAAGAGCTCTCGCGGTACTTTGACGTCTTCCGACTGCGGCGCCGCATAAAGTCAGTGACGCGGCTGACGTACGATGCGGCTGACTGTTATTTGTTCCGCCCCAGCTTCTTGTATTTTTCTTTTGTTTTGTGCGCCCGAGCTTTACAGTCTGGGGAGACGCAGGCTATAAGTTAAAAAAAAACAAAAAACTTAGCAAACATGTCTGAGGAACAGGGCAGCGCGTCACTACAGTCACGTGACTTCACGCTCGAGCCGGAAGAGAAGACAATGCTGAATAAAGTCGTAATTCTGCTATTTTTGGACCAAACTGTATTTTCGATGCATCAACACAATCTTACTGACCCACTGATGTCACATGGACTACTTTGATGATGTTTTATTACCTTTCTGGACATGGAAACCATACATAGATTTTCAATGAAGGGGATAGAAAGCTCTCGGACTAAATCTAACGATAAAACATCTTAAACTGTGTTCCGAAGATGAACTGAGGTCTTCCGAGTTTAGAACGACATAAGGGTGAGTCATTAATTACATTATTTTCATTTTTGGGCGAACTATCCTTATTTAGTAGTCACGCTGTTCCCTTTGGGGGCGGAGGCGAAAACAAAAGCTTATACAGTATGTAAATATACACACAGACAATGACGCCCCCCGCTGCACGCTAGAATCTCCGGAAAAACAAGCCTATTTTAACCGCAAAATGTACGCTTTTAAATATACAAAAACTGCTATCTCAAACATGGAGAGGCTTCTTCGTGATCTCAACTAACAGATTCTGCAATAAAACGAAAATCACAAATTTTGAAAAAAAAACTTTGTTTCTCATTTTCTCGAAACTTGTGCTGCCGACTTGTGCCCCTGGTTTCCGTGACGGGTCACATATATAAAATGATTACACAAAATGTTAATACATTAATTATGCAAAACAAACTTTTACTTTGTATGCGATTAATCGCGATTAATCTTTTGACCGCCATAAAATAAATACATACAAATTTTACTCGCATAACTTGCCTTAGTGTGTGTGTACTACGTGTAAATATTTTTTATATATTTATCATAAATTTACATAAATAAAAATATACATAATATTTACACACAGTAAACATGTATATTTTTATCTATAATATATATATATATATATATATATAAATATATATATATATATATATATATATATATATATATATATATATATATATAAAATAATTACACACAATGTTAATACATTAATTATGCAAAACAAACTTTTATTTTGTATGCGATTAATCGCAATTAATCTTTTGACCACCATAAAATAAATACATACCGTATGTAAAAAAATTGTACTCGCATAACTTGTCTGAGTGTGTGTGTACTACGTGTAAATATTTTTTTATATATTTAGCATATATTTACATAAATAAAAATATACATACTATTTAAACACAGTACACATGTATATTTTTATCTATATTATAAAATAATTATATATAAATAAGTAATATATATATATATATATATATATATATATATATATATATATATATATATATATATATATATATATATATATATATATATATATATATATATATATATATATATATATATATATATATATATATATATAATTTTTCTTAGATACATATATGAATGTGTGAATGTAATTACACACAATGTTAATACATAAATTATGCAAAACAAACTTTTATTTTGTATGAGATTAATCGCGATTTATCTTTTGACCTCCATAAAATAAATACATACAGTATGTACTGAATTAAGTGTTTTCACTGGGTTACACACAAATGTTTAGTTTATTTTAATAAGTTCACCCCCATTTTTTTTTTTTATTGCAAATATACTCACGAAATCCTGAAATTTACAGTACACTTATGTTTGGAGGTGACTGCTTTATTTCCCCGTCTAGGGGGAACAGTTTTCCTCCTGTACGCAAACACGGTCCAGATGCCTTGTGCTTTTCCAGTGTAAATAACATGGGCTATCAAAGTGGATATTTCCTCCATTCCTGACCATTTGCCTAATCCCTAATGAGCCACTGGAGATAGGAATACATTATGTGTGAGTACGCTAGCAGGTGGCGTGTGTGATTCATGTGGCATGACTTGCTGGCATAAGTGCATTTGTATTTGTTTATGTGTATTTGCCGCACAACACAGATCTTGTTGCTTTATTGTTGTTCGTGTTGCAATGGTATCTTAGTGCAATTTTACAGCGAAAGGGTTTCGATATATTGCAAAGTGCATCTCTTTTACGAGGTGTGCGCGCGAGCATTTAAAAGCGCATTAGAGTGACTCATGCGAGCCTCTCCTTCTTCCCCCGGGAGCTGACTGAGACGCTCGCTTCAGCTTACTGTTTAGGATTATTTCACCCAATCTGCTCTAATAACAGATAAACGGCCCCCGCTGGTCAGGATAGCTGAGGGCCCACTCACCACGGCCTCTCTCAGGACCAGATTTATTTCCTTTATACACCAATCCCTACATTTCACAGTAGGGAGTATTTCCTTGTGCAAATAAGGGGATGTTTTGGCATCTATTTTTCTTCTTTTCTTTGATAAAATCCTTCTACTCTGAGAGGTTTGGGTGGAGAGGTATGGCTGGTTTTGTTCAGCATCACAGTTATTCAGAGAGCAAACATGCAAAATACACTATTGAAAATAATAAAGGTCCTGCAAGATGCCATAGAAGAACCAATGGTTCCACAAAGAACCTTTAACATTTGCTTTCTGAGGGACAAAGATCGGCTTATGGTATCAAAAACATTGAGGTTGAACCAGTGAGTGTACTGCTGAGGTTTTATCCTTTGCAAATAATCGGAGAAAGGATATGGAGAAAGAAAAGTAGGAACATGACATCGATGCTAACTCCGAGTCTGTGATTTCAGGCCTGACTCTGCCATGTGTCAGAAACATCCAGAAACGCGGTATAGATTTCAGTCAGTCTCATTCTATTCTGTCTCCACCTTTAGCATATCTCAGCTGTTTTATGTTCGTGAACTGACAGACCCTAAGGCCTCGGGGCAAAGAGGGTCCAACGACAGCTTGTTAACCAACGAGCAAGTGTCAAACCGAGGCAGCTCATCAAATTCAGACCCTGCTTTACCTTTGCCTATTAGATGCCTGTTAGCCTGGGGCAGGGGGAAACTTTTTTCTACTTGCTGTGCTTTACAAAACCAATTTTATTGCTGGGAATGAATGAGTCATAAACTGCCCGAGTCAACAGATCAGCAAAAACCTGATTTTTGCTCCTAGGGTTTGGTCAGCACAACATCTAGTGACACAACGGGTCCTGACTGACTCCAACTTTCCACAGCACTAACTTGCGTCCTGATAACATCAAAATGCGCGACTTGCCACGGCTTTCCAAGTCACAAGCTACTCTTAAATGTTTAAGGATAAACATTAACAAAGATAATTGAACAAAGTATAGCAGAAAATGTATATAGCACGATTACAGCCAGCCCTGTTACCTCCTGCTAGTAAAAGGAAAATTTCATTACCTTCTAGCTAAAGATCTTGGCACAGCAATAAATACTCACACAAAGGAGAAGAAAAGTAAAAGAGAGAAATAGAGAAAACTCATTGGCTGACGTCCAGGGTCCCTGTTTTGCTATTCTTCTCAATCTTGCTGGAACGCACTACATGGCAGCTAGCCAGTGAGAGAGAGAGAGAGAGAGAGAGAGAGAGAGAAGAGAGAGAGAGAGTGTTATCACTCCACATTGGTCTCTCTCGATTTTTGTGTAGCACTTGTGTTTCTCTTTTCTCTCACTCAGCTGTGCTCACTGAACCTTGTTCTCCTCTACAGAAGCCCCCTGTCAAACCCTAGGTTTTAATCGGTCTCAATTAAGAGGTTTGTTGCATGATCTGAACCAGAGCCCACTGGTTCAGGATAAGCCAGGGTGGAAAGACGAACCTACACTTATTGTACAACACTAAAGTCCACATAATAGAAGAATGACTACTGTGAGAGCTGTGCCAAAGTATCGCAACGTACCAATAATGGTTCTTTAGTAAATGTAGAAACCCGCTGGATTAATGATGGATGGATATGCTTTTAAAGCTTAACCATTCTGAGCTCCATATAAATTGATTATAGGGTGGTTTTCCGGACAGAGATTAGTTTAAGCCAGGACTAGGCCTTAGTTTAATTAGGAAATAAAACTTGTTTTAACAAACACGCCTTACTAAAACATTACAAAGGGCACTGATGTATTTTAAGATATGGCTGTGCAAGTTGTTTTCAGTTCGGACAGCTCTTACATTAATTTTAGTCTGGGACTAGTCTAATCCCTTGCCTCTAAATGACAGCAGTTTATACTAAATGATAAATAATTATAAATAATAAAATGATTTAGTGCAAGAAAGAAAATCATATGCAATATTGGGATTGCATGAGGATGAGTAAATTATAAACTCTTTCTTTTCGTTATGTTAATAAGTTGTACCTTATTGAAACAATGTTATAATAACATATAATATTTTACAAATTTAAGCTATGCCTTTTCTGAATTAAACCAATATCAGCAACAAGGACATGTGGCAAACACTAAGCCACATCTCTCACCAAACCCAATTTTAATGAGGCCGAGAGCATACAGTGCATTCTGAGCAAACACGTCTGTCTGTCTGACGAAAGGAGACAAAGAGACTCATCTCCAGCCTCCTTTAGTGAGCCAGATGACAGGTAATTAGCCCAGCACGGGCGGGAGACGCATTCAATGCCACCCTCATGAGAACCTGGCATGACCACTGGCACGCAGCGGCCAGCACCAGGAGGAAGAGCCTGCTGCTTATCTGCCTGGGATTTAGGAAAGATTGATGGGTGGGCTGTTGAAGTGAAAGAAAGAAAAAAAAAACAGAGTGACAGAAGGACAGAAACAGAGAAGCAAACTGACAGACAGACAGACAGACAGACAGACAGACAGACAGACAGACAGACAGACAGACAGACAGACAGAAAGAAAGAAAGAAAGAAAGAAAGAAAGAATAAAAGAAAAACATGCAGACAGCCATTTACAGACAGACAGACAGACAGACAGAAATAAAACAGACAGACACATACAAATAAAGACAGACAGACAGATAGACAGACAGACAGGCAGACAGACAGAAAGACAGGCAGACAGAAATACACAAACAGACAGACAGACAGACAGACAGACAGACAGACAGACAGAAAGAAAGAAAAACAGGCAGGCAGACAGACAGACAGAAAGATACAGACACAGACAGACAGACAGACAGACAGACAGACAGACAGACAGACAGAAAGAAAGAAAGAAAGAAAGAAAGAAAGAAAAACAGGCAGACAGACAGACAGATACAGACAGAAAGACATATACAGACAGACCGACAGAAATGAAGACAGACAGACAGATAGAAATAAAGACAGGCAGACAGACCAAAATAAAGACATATATAAACAGACAAACAGGCAGAAAAACAGACAGACAGACAGATAGAAAGAAAGAAAGAAAGAAAGAAAGAAAGAAAGAAAGAAAAACAGGCAGGCAGACAGACAGAAAGATACAGACAGACAGACAGAAAGAAAGAAAGAAAGAAAGAAAGAAAAACAGGCAGGCAGACAGACAGAAAGATACAGACAGAGACAGACAGACAGACAGATACAGACAGAAAGACATATACAGACATACAGACAGACAGACAGAAATGAAGACAGACAGACGGATAGAAATAAAGACAGGCAGACAGACCAAAATAAAGACATATATAAACAGACAAACAGGCAGAAAAACAGACAGACAGATAGAAAAAAAGAAAGAAAGAAAGAAAAACAGGCAGGCAGACAGACAGAAAGATACAGACAGACAGACAGAAAGAAAGAAAGAAAGAAAGAAAGAAAGAAAGAAAAACAGGCAGGCAGACAGACAGAAAGATACAGACAGAGAAAGACAGACAGACAGATAGAAATAAAGACAGTCAGACAGACCAAAAGCAAGACAGATATAAACAGACAAACAGGCGGACAGACAGACAGACAGACAGACAAAAATAAAGAAAGACAGACAGAAACACAAACAGACAGATAGATAGAAAAAAGACAGGCGGATAGAAAAAGACAGAAAGACGAAAAGACAGACAGAGAGACATACAGACAGACAGACAGAAAAAAGACAGACAGATAGAAAAAAGACAGTCAGACAGACAGACAGAAAGAA
The DNA here is from genome assembly GCF_030506205.2 of Paramisgurnus dabryanus. NCBI lineage: Eukaryota > Metazoa > Chordata > Actinopteri > Cypriniformes > Cobitidae > Paramisgurnus > Paramisgurnus dabryanus. The sequence goes on from NC_133344.1 coordinate 12,566,212, forward strand.
AGAAAGAAAGAAAAACAAACAAACAGGCAGACAGACAGAAAGACACAGACATAAAGAAAGACAGACGGATAGACAGAAAAGACATATACAGACAGACAGACAGACACAAAGAAAGAAAGAAAAACAAACAGGCAGACAGACAGACAGACAGACAGAAAGACACAGACATAAAGAAAGACGGACAGAAATAAAGACAGACAGTCAGACAGAAATAATGTCAGTCAGACAGATACAGACAGACAGACAGACAGACAGACAGACAGACAGACAGACTGAAAGAAAGAAAGAAAGAAAGAAAGAAAGAAAGAAAGAAAGAAAGAAAGAAAGAAAGAAAGAAAGAAAGAAAGAAAGAAAGAAAGAAAGAAAGAAAGAAAGAGAAAAAGACAAACAGACAGACTGAAAGAAAGAAAGAAAGAAAGAAAGAAAGAAAGAAAGAAAGAAAGAAAGAAAGAAAGAAAGAAAGAAAAAGACAGAAAGAAAGACAGAAAGAAAGAAAAAGAAAGAAAGAAAGAAAGAAAGAAAGAAAGAAAGAAAGAAAGAAAGAAAGAAAGCCCATACCAAAACCTGAAAGGCTGTAAAACTAACAAATGACAAAAAGCTGGAACAAATGATGAACCCGCTTCTACAGATCCAGACAGAATGATCAAGCTCCAACTTTCATCCTGGCTTGGGGCAACAACCCACAATCCCTTCCCGTGAGGAGCGTCGGCCCATCTGAACAACCATGAGGCCAGCAGCTGATAGGTTAATCAGCCTTCCAGCCATATCCTCTGATTACAGAATTACACCCCATCCACCATTTAGCTCACACCCGAGGACTGGCACTCGGCACCGCAGGGCCCACAACAGAGAGAGCGAGGGGGATGGATTAAGAGACGAGGGGGTATCCATCCCACCCCGGTCCCTGGAGGGGCAGAAACCGGAGGGATGGTATGGTGGAGGAAGAGCAGGCAGCAGGTGCGATGGAATCCAGGTCTCATTGCATTATGCATGCCAGCAACAGTGAGACCAGGGGATGAATGATGATAGATGTACCCACACTTCTTCAGGAGGGGCGGAGAGAGGTAAGGAAAGAAGAGATGGGTAGAGGAAAAATAAAAAGTAGTTGGTAGAATCGCCGTGAGCTGAGACTTAGAGGGTTGGGATCGTTTTAATAATTTACTTTATTACAGCATTAGTTAAAAAAAAATGTTTAAAGCCACAATCTGTAACCTTTGCCTCTCTATCGCCATCTCTGTTTGAATCAAAAAATTGCAGTTCACTTTACATTTAGTGAAAACAATGGTAACACTTTACGAGTCCAGTTGATGCTAGTTCAGCTTTTTCTCACCATCTCTGTCACTTTTGTTTTCTCTTATTCCAAACAGTGAGCATCTTAACAAACTGTGTCTGGATAATTGAGACCATGACACAGATGGTGAGGTTGAATCTGATTACACTGAGAGATTTATTATGAAATAGTGACAGCCAAGAAAAAGACAGAGAGAGAGAGCGAGAGCGAATGTCTCTTCCCCCTGCTAAGCAGCGTAATAACCTCCTAAATCACATTTGACATTTTTAAGGTAGACACAGAAGCCGTGGTGACCAATATCTCATGCCTGATATTAATATCCTCCTCTAATCTCATTGCTATAGTTTGACAATCCTCTACATTAAGTATCCCCACACCTTCCACCACACGGACACCTCCCTCCGCCCCTGAAGTAGCCTCCCATTTCCCAGGAGACCCCCATCCTATCCCATCAGCCCCTCCTTTCTCCCTCCTCTCGCCCTGACACCGGTTGCTAATGGGACCAGCTTCTGTAGGCCCGCCGCTGGCTACAAGTGAATGCTGAGACCCCTTCTGTTGCATCCCGGTAAAATATGCACATGCTTTTCTGGGCGGATGAGGAAGGCTCTTTGTACTCCGTAAACAGTACAGAGGTTGTTAACCGTCTCAGGGATAATCCGCTAGACTCCAGCTGCCCGCCTGGAACCATTAGGGCTGTCGGGCCGGGGTCAGAGCGCCGGTCCAGAGACAAAACGTGGAGAATGGATGTGAGCAATCTGCATTGAACATAAGAAGAGGGAGGAATTATTCTGCTCGGTTTTGTCTCTAGATAAAGGCGGCGTGTAACATATTGCATAGTTGTTGAGGTAAAGTGGAGGTTAGCTGGAGGTTTTACAGATCAGAAATGCCTGAATACAAACTGTCAGCATTATGTGAACGAATGTCGATCTTTTTAAACAAAACACACATTATATATACGGAAGCTCAATAGCAATAATTTGTAATTAGCTTGTAAATGTTAGGAATATAATTATAATATAAAAATGATGCTTTGTTAAGCTGCTTGAGGGGGCGTGTACACCAAGGCTTTTACGCCACCGGCCACGTATGTTTTCAATTAATTCCAATGTTAGCACCGCGCTTTTCAAAAAAGTTTTTATTCGAATTCAGCGCTAAGTAGAACATTTTTAACTTTGGGTAAAACGCTCAGCTCGTCAATGTCACTTTTCACTTGGCCGTCCAATCACAGTGGAGGGACAAATATCACAACACATAACTGCACATCATTCAATGAGTGATAAACAAAGCAGAAATATCAGCAATATAGCAACCAAAGCGCTTAGCTGAAAAAATGCTGGCAAGCGCACACTCAGCGTCCGCCTAGTTTAAACCATGGTCTGTAAAAAAATATGGACGTTGTGTCCGTGACGTCACCCATAGGTTTCTGAAGATCGTTTTTGAAGCTTAAAGTAGGCGGTGCCTGCTATCACCGTCTTGGCCGCGCGTCACCGCGCATCACTCCGAAAATGGGTAAAGAGGCGGGACGTTGGTGAAGCTTAGGTGACTGGTTGCTAAAACCATGCCCGCCTAGCTCAACTCTAGTGACGGCAGTGGCTGTTCAACTGTCACTCAAGTGGCCACACCCTTAATTATACAGAACTTTAAAGCTTAATATCACAGTTGTCATGAAGGGCAAAATTAGCCCAAAACACTTTTTGTACAAGGTTGTAAACACATTATTTTCTGCTGTAGAGTTGACCATTTTAACATGGAGGTCTATGGGAATTGACTCCCTTTTGGAGCCTCCCTCTAGCGGCCAGTCGATGAATTGCAGTTTAAATCACTTCCGCATTGGCTTCATCACAGAAATCAAAAGGTTGCCCCTTGGTTTAAACGCTTTGGTGTACACGCCCCCCTATAGCTGATTTGACGCCACCTTACAGCTAATTTGACTTTTGCCCTGTCCCAAATGGCACACTCCGGACTTGTGGTCCTCCTCAGAGTCCACACTTTGATGACATCACGTAGTCCAGACTTTAGGGACCCTTGATGCGAGTCCACGGGGGTGCACCGGAGTCGTATTTTGGGACAGACTCGAGCATCACACCGGAAATAGGTAGAGAAGTTGCCCGTCAGTGTGAACTCCTCCCTTCCGTCGTCTGATTGGTCTGAATGCCCTTTCGCAAGGACTTCTGGGTTGGTAAAGTGCGCGAAGCCTGCTGCACTGCGGGCTTCGCTGAAGACCGCATCAAGGGGGCAAAGGAGGCGCTGATGAGCAAACTTCAAAGCGTAAAAATGACAGATGGGACACCCTACGGACTCGTAGACTAAGCGAGAACGCGCAATGTAAGGCCACGAGACCAAAAGTCCACATGAAGTGCGCCATTTGGGACAGGGCCTTTGTAATTGTAATTGATACATTTTGCAAATGTCAACTGGTAAATTTTCAACATAGACATAATGTTTATCACTGGGCTACTATAAAAATGCTTAAGGTTGGATACTAAAGCTTTTAAGATGTTTTAAATGTAAAGATAAGTATACCAAATCAGTTTTGCTATTCTGTGTATACATTTTTTTTTTGAAAGAAAGAGAAAAGAAAAAGAAAAAAAAACATATATATATATACCAATAAATAAAAAGGGGGGAGGTAGCACAAACAGAGGGGTTGAAAGATGAGGAAAATACATACACCACAAGCACCTAGCCTTGTGTGTTTTGAGGTATTGGGGACAGATGTGGCATCGGGCCCAAGGAGCAGCCCCTCATGGTCCCACAGGATAGTTCCCACCTCAGGCCTACCCTGTTTTGTTTGAATAATGATAAATGAAAAATGAAAACCTCTAATGTGTGGTGCATTTAAAAAAATGGACATGCAGTGGAGATCCAGACACGGGTACTGGTCAGGTCAACACACACGTCACACTTACCCTATGTTATATTTGTAATATTAGGTAGATACTGAATTAATATGTCGATCAAGAAATCTACTGGTGTTTAGTGCATTAAAAACAGTGTGATGTGCAGTGCCGAACCAGGTCATAGTAAAGCCCTTGCCAGCACACACGCCACACTTGCCCTATATTTTGGTTATGGTGTCGATGTTATATTTTTAAAGTGTTTTAATAAAAGCAATAATGATAATAATAATAATAATAATATTAATAATAATAATGATAAACGGAGGAGGCACGAAAAGCTGGGTCAGACTGAGGCTGGGAACAGCAGTATTCTGTGTATACTTGTTTGTTAAGGGTTTCTATAAAACTTTCAAAACACATAGAGAAGCTACAGTAGCCACCGCAGGACAAACATGTCGTCGTCTAAGACAACACAGTGACGAAACGCGCTCTGTAGAGCACTTTGTCCATTTAGGGCTACCGTAGAAACATGGTGCCGCAAAATGGTGGCTTCCGTGTAAGGGGACCCACGGTGTATGTAGATAAAACGTCTCATTCTAAGATAATAAAACAATCAGTTTATTATGTAAGGTCTTTATACAAAACTGAAAATATAGCTTTGTATAATATATTGCATTTCGGTAAAAAAAAATGATTCTAAAATTTACACACTGCACCTTTAAAATTGACATAATTTCTTATTGTTTTACGTTTGAATCTGTATTTATTTATTTTTTGTAAATATAAATATATATTTCTGTGTAGCTCATATCTTCCATCGTCCTGCAAGTGCTCATAATAGAGCCCCAGTGCTATAAATGAAGTTTTTGACACGAGAGATATAACAACACCACACAAAGCTACAGTACAATACACACAGTGTATTTTCATCAGTACAAAGACCTGAATGGTGAGTCGATCCCCTGAGGTGAGAGGCTAAGAGACCAGAGACTGAACAGAGGGACACACAACAGGCCTTTTAATTACTGTAACACACACAGAATAATAATCAACACTAATTACCTGTGCATGACACCGGCCATACGGAGACAGACGGCCGTGTGTTACAGGACAATGCATGATAACAACACCAAGAAGATGAGGACCAATTCTAAAATTATAATTGCACTTAGTTATATTAGTGTGGAATATCATTACATTGATGCACTTAACTCTCCAAAGTGACTTACAGGGCATTCAAGCTATACTATTAGTCGTTTCCCTGGGATTCATGAACACGTGGTCTTTGAATGGCTAATGCAATGCAACACTATATATAAACAATGGCTTTGTGACGTGCTATTTTGACCGTTGGATTTTATGCTGAAATAAGAAATGGAAAAATAGAACAGCTAGTGTCAGTATGACAGCTCCAGATACCTCCTCTTTCTCTCTCTCTCTCTCTAATTGGTCCGCTGGGCACTTCCAGTGTCTGAGAGAATGGAATTGACGTGACAGCTCCTCTCCTCTGGAAATAAATCACCCTACTTTACCTCTAATAACAGATCGCTGCACAATCACAGCACTTCCTGGTCAGCCGTAATTACACTAAAAATTAAACTTACAGCTACTGCAGCAAACCATTAAACCATCACATAGTCATAAAATGATCAAAATACAGATGATAAAACGTTCTTTTTGTTTCTAACATCAATTTAACACACCCTGTAAATCTTGGACGGTGTGCTGTATAATATTTATGTGTAATAACATTAAATATTTATCTGTCTGTCTGTCAACATCTATGGTGTTCATTAGCCTGTCTATCAATCTATCTTTCTGACTATAAACACGTATAGTGTCTATCTGTCTGTCTGTATATCCATCCATCTATCCACCTATCTATCCATCCTTCCATCCACCCGCCTGCCCGCCCTGCCTGTCTTTAAACATTTATAGTGTCTTTCTGTCTGTCTGTCTTTAAACATTTATAGTGTCTGTCTGTCTGTCTGTTTGTCTATAAACATGTATAGTGTCAATCGGTCTTGTCTGTGTGTATCAATCTGCACTTTGTCTGTATGTATGTATGTCTGTCTTTCTGTCTGTCTTTAAACATTTATTGTGTCTATCTTTGTCTGTCTGTCTGTCTGTATGTATGTATGTCTGTCTTTCTGTCTGTCTTTAAACATTCATAGTGTCTATGTATCTATCTGTATTTAGTCTGTCTATCTATCTATCTATCTGTTTGTCTATAAACATTTATAGTGTCTATCTGTCTGTTTTTCTGTCTTTGTCTATCTACTAGCACTTTGTCTGTCTTTCCGTCCTATATATCTGTTTGTCTATAAACATGTATAGTGTCAATCTGTCTGTGTCTATCTATCTGCGCTTTGTCTCTCTTTCTGTCTGTCTTTTACATTTATAGTGTCTATCTATCTATCTGTATTTAGTCTGTCTGTCTGTCTGTTTGTCTACAAACATTAATAGTGTCTATCAGTCTGTTTTTCTGTCTGTGTCTATCTACTAGCACTTTGTCTGTCCGTCCGTCCATCCGTCTGTCTGTCTGTCTATCTGTTTGTCTACAAACATTTATAGTGTCTATCTGTCTGTTTTTCTGTCTGTGTCTATCTACTAGCACTTTGTCTGTCCGTCCGTCCATCCGTCCATCTGTCCGTCCATCCATCCATCCATCCATCCATCCATCTATTATGTCTGTCTGTCTGTCTTTCTATCTGTCTTTAAACATTTATAGTGTATTTCTGTCTGTCTGTCTGTCTGCCTGCCTGCCTGTCTGTCTGTCTGTCTGCCTGCCTGCCTGCCTGCCTGTCTGTCTGTCTGTCTGTCTGTCTATCTATCTATCTATCTGTTTGTCTATAAACATGTATAGTGTCAATCTGTCTGTCTTTCTGTCTGTGTCTATCTATCTGCACTTTGTCTGTCTGTCTGTCTATCTATCTGCTTGTCCATAAACATGTATAGTGTCAATCTGTCTGTCTTTCTGTCTGTGTCTATCTATCTGCACTTTGTCTGTCTGTCTGTCTATCTATCTGCTTGTCTATAAACATGTATAGTGTCAATCTGTCTGTCTTTCTGTCTGTATGTCTGTCTATCTGCACTTTGTCTGTCTGTCTGTCTGTCTGTATGTATGTCTGTCTTTCTGTCTGTCTTTAAACATTTATAGTGTCTATCTTTGTCTGTCTGTCTGTCTGTCTGTCTGTCTTTTAACATTTGTAGTGTCTATCTATCTATCTGTATTTAGTCTTTCTCTCTGTCTGTCTGCCTGTCTCTCTCTCTTTTAAACATTTATAGTGTATATCTTTCTGTCTGTCTGTGTCAATCTATTTATTTGTATTAAGTCTGTCTGTCTGTCTGTCTTCAATTTATCTATCTATCTGTTTGTCTATAAACATTTATAGTGTCTATCTGTCTGTTTTTCTGTCTGTGTCTATCTATCAGCGTTTATTCTGTCTGTCTGTCTATAAACATTATCTTTCTGTCTTTCTGTCTGCATCTATATATTAGCATTTAGTCTCTCTATTAGTCTGGTTGTACATATCTAACTGTGTGTCTGTCAATCTTTCTGTCTATAAACATTTATAGTGTCTATCTATCTATCTGTCTGTCTGAGTATAAAAATTTATAGAAACTGTCTGTGCCTATAAAAATTTATAGTGTCCGTCTGTCTGTCTCTGCCCATCTGTCCGTGTTAATTCCTCGATGTTGATTACTTTCTCTGGGATTATTACCCATAATCGTGCGGAAATAAAATGTGCTGCTGACAGCTTGCGTAACTAAATCACTTAATGTAATTAATCAAACCTCACATAATTATTTCACATAATATCCCTCTGTGATGGTTTTGTGGGTCAGTGTGGTCCGAGCACACTGTGCGTGTATGCATGTGAGTGGGCGGAGTTAAGCTCAAAGCTGATGTTTCAGTAATCATACGACACTGATCCCGCCCCCAGCCTCTTTGACGAGTACATGTCAGCACAAGCGAATGACCCACAGTGCAACAACTGTCATAAACACACACACACACGCGCACGCAGGCACGTTCAGCCTCTCTTGTGTGACAGGAGCTGCTAAGCATATTGTCATTAATTAGAACAGCTTGGTAAGGGAAGGTCTAATGTCTCTGTGGATCTCAAGAGCTCTGCTCTGGCCCTCTAGAGTGCCATTTATTTACCTTACAAAGACCCTTATACACATACACACACCCCAAATGCATTAGAGGTGCACTTACAAATGAATATTTACCTACCCAAATGTCCTTTCAACCCTTTATGCTGCTATGTTTTTTAGGGAAATGACAAATTTGAGGTGATAGTGACACACACACCAAATGTTCCTGTTGCTCAGTTGGTAAGGCATTGTGCTACCAGCAATACAAACCAAAGCAATATCACAGCGATTCATGCATACAAACACGCAAATGTACATAAAAGCACACACAGAGAGAGACAGATGTTTCGCTTTGCCGGATTAGATTGAAGCTCAACATTACAGGAAACTAGATTTCCCTACATGCCCCTGCTGCTCGGGGATGAGCAGATAATACTCGCTAGATTCACTGCATGAGAGGACCACAGCGGTACAGACCGAGTAAAAAAGAGAGAGAGTGGTGTATCTCTAACCCGCTCTCTCTCTATTTGGGGTAAATGGGGCTGAAGGAGTTTCTGGGTGGTCTGAACCGAAGCCAGTCAGCAATGAGTTGTGTTGTGTGTGTGTGTGTGTGTTCACCACGCCTCTATGTTCCAGGCAGATGAACAATTGTGTAGTAAGGGCCTGAAGTACACAGTTCTCCTGTTTTTCTCAATTTTTCTGGTTCTGCACCTCTCCGTCCTTCTTTTTTTGTGCTAACCCCCCACCTCCCCTATATGGGGGCTTTACTGTGTCCTTTGTCATCTTTTCATCACTGGCAGAGAGAAAAGAAAACATTTATTTGCCTTCCTTTTGTCTGTGATGTGTCGTTGGGCACGGGAGGAGGAATGCTGAGTACGGATATTCCAGAATCAGACACAGAGAGAGCGAGTGAGATAAAGAGATGCACGGAGAGAGAAAAAGGTTACTTGATAAATGACACAGGCAGTCTAAACATGCAAATGATTAAAGACGTCGTTCCATGTAGACACTGATATGTATCTTTATACATAATGCACAGACAAACAAACACTTTATTTAGGGTATGGCTGAACTGAAGACCTTTTTATTCAGAAAGGCTTTTCATGCTGATTATTTTATTGTTTTTATGTTTTTATTATTCTGTAGTTATTATTGTTGTCCTTCTGTGTAGCACTTTGATATTCTTAATAATATTTATATTTATATCAAATTTATTTTTATTATTATTATTATTTTTATTTTTATTATTTATATTTATTATTATAATATTATTTATTATATATTTATTATTATTTTTATAATTTTTATAAAGAAATATAACAATAAAAATATTACATTATTTACTTTATGAATCAGTTTTAAAATAAAATAAATTCTAAAATAACATTTGTGTGTACATTTGCTGCCTCTTATTGTACACAATTTATGATTCCTAACATGATAATGGTAAATTACGATCCACATCACATTTACAGTACTAGTTTATAAATCAACAAATGAAAGCCAATGAGTGATATATATATATAAAAAATTACATTACAAAGAATCTATTATAAATAAAAGTCTTTTAACGTATGACATGAAAAGCAAAGTCGACTTTGTATTCTGGATTCCAGCAGGTAGCAGCTTGTCTTCAAGTTCAAAGAACCAGATCAAAGAATAACCGAGCGAGTTTGCCATCTGACCGCATAAACGCACATACTGACATGCGAGTACACACACACAAACACAGGGTACGCATCAAAATGCATGTTACCAAAAAACGAACACAATGCCTAAATGTACGATGGCTTTGGCGACCATATGGTTACATTTTCCTTGCGTTTGTGGCTTTTGCTGTTGGAGTCATTAATTACATCACTGTTCAACAGATTGGGAACGGGAAACAAAACATGTTGGGAACAGTTGGAAACATTTCCTTGTGACGGCGAAGGACAAAAAACGTTTCATCACGTTACAGATCCAACCAATCGGAAAACGGCACCGCAAACCGGGGACTGAAATAAACAAGAGCGAGCGGATTATTTGGGGATATACGTTTGTGCGCCCCGTCGTACAGAAGAGCAGAGGTCTGTAAAGAGCGGAGCTACAGATGGGCTGGGATTATTTATGATGTACTGTAAAACAGCACTTAATTACAGTGTTTTGGGCTTTATAAATGACAGCTTGGCGGAGTGGAGAGCTATAATTAAAGCAAGAGAAGCAGAGGATGATGGACCGAGAGAGGGAGCAGCTCGTGGAGATCTTAGCTCAGATGTGGGCTCTTGATGTGGTGGGAGACCACGGGCCGGGAACACACCCGATATAGGGTGACGTACTGCTGGGATGTAGACAAGTACAACAAAGTACAACATAAAAATATGTTTTTGGTGACATTGCAGAGTGATGGTATCAGATGATAATATCATGGTGCTTTGAAACAACATGGCAATACCATGTTACTTATTTTAGTTAATGTATCATTTGAAGTGATTTACTGTACCATTACAGTTACAGCAGAGTAATGCAATCATTTATTATTTTAAAATACACTGTAGTTTTCCATTTAATACAGTAATGAAATCATCTGCTTAAGAAGTTTCTTTACTATTTTTGCCAGAAAATATTTTTTCTGCAGCTGTATAATATATACCATGATGCATACCCAGGAAAACATGGTAATACCATGTTATTTCTTTGAATTAATCTACATTTATATAATAAACAAATATTAATTTTCAATAATACAAATAATATATCTTTCTTTATTATTATTATTATTTATTATTATATTATTTATTATATATTTTCGTATTATTATTATAATTTTTATGAAGAAATATAAAAACAAAAACATTACATTATTTACTTTATGAATCAGTTTTAGTTCCCTTTTGCAATTTGTTTTTGTCAAAAATAACATTTGTGTGTACATTTGCTGTCTCTTATTGTACACAATTTATGATTCCTAACATGTTTATGGCAAATAATTACGATCCACATCACATTTCTTTTTTTTGTTTACTTCTCATCTATACAATTAAGCCGTGTTTTGAGAGATTTGAAGTACTTTTGTACCTGTTTACCACTAAATTCCTCAACTACACCAGTGGTTTGCCTGAAAAATATAACATTTTTATGAAAATTCACATAAATTATGATCTAAATTTGATTTAAATTGGTTTTAGATATTGAAATAGGTGTTAGGTGTTGAATTCAACGACTTTATTACGACTTTATTCAGCATTGTCTTCTCTTCTGCGTATATTGTGAAGCGCATGCGCGAGACTAAAGTCACGTGGCTGAAGTGACACGGATGACATGTTATATGGTGCGCCCCAGCTGTTTTTTTTTGTGCGCCCCGGGCTTCGTTTACAGTCTGAAGGAGACACACGCTCTCAGTTTGAAAAAAAAAACTTCGCAAACATGTCTAAGGATAACACGTCATCCGCGTCAATGCAATTATGTGACTTCAGAAAAGACAATGCTAAATAAATTCGTAATTTTAGTTATTTTTGGACCAAAATGTATTTTTGATGCTTTAACACATTCTAACTGACACACTGATGTCACATTGGCTACTTTGATGATGTTTTTTTTACATTTCTGGACATGGACAGTTTTAGTACGTAGATTTATAATGAAGGGTCAACAAGCTCTCGGACTAAATATAAAACTTCCTAAACTGTGTTCGGATAAACGGAGGTCTTATGAGTTTGAAACGACAGGAGGGTGAGTCATTTATGACATTATTTTCATTTTTGGATGAAGTATCCCTTTAAGAAAGGTCAGATATTTGACCTTGAAAATGCATTGGACAGCACTTAAATTCAGACACTTGCAAACACATCATGGGTGGTATTCCAAACTATAGACAATATAAATCTGTCCAATCCCCTTCACTGATGCATCTAACGACAGAAAGTGCATTTAGGCAAGCTAGTAGCTTGACCTTTAACCTTAAGGACACAGCCCCAGGGCAATGGGGCATCAAAGGGCTCGCTTTCTCTGCATTTCCAATACGACACTGATAGATCTGCATCATATTGAGCAAACTTAACCTCTTCACAGCAAACTAAGACTAAGAGTTTAACTCAATGGACAGCACTCATGCACGAATCAATACCACTGTCTGCTACGAGAGCTGCCAATCTAGTGCTCTTAAAAGGGCTTTCATTCACCGAGCACAGGATGTACCCGGGAAGAGTGCGGATTGGTTGTACTTCCGAGGGCTGTGGTTTTGAAAGTGTTCTCGCAAATATACTGAATAACAAAAGCTTAATAAAAACAAAATAATAGGCGTTTTTGTAAATAAAGCAGCTGTTGTGAATATAAAAGCAGTTTTTTTTGTTAAAAAGGTCAGGTGCACACGAGCTGTGGTTTGAAATGCACCGTTAAAAAATTCTGTAGAATTTACAGTAACTTACCGTAGATTTTTATGTTATTTATGTTTAGACATTTATGTTATTTACTGGCAGTTTGTTTAAAGTTAAATTAACACAAACATTTTCAGTCTTTATCTTAAGTTACTGCCAACCAGCTGCATAATTACACACTGTAAAAAAATACTTTGCTGCCTTAAAATTTTTTGTTGAATCAACTCCGATTTAAAAGTCATTTCAACTTACTATTATTTATCTTGACTAGTGATGAGTTGTTATAACTCCAGGTGAGTTGTTATAACTTATACATTTAAGTTGACTTTTCTCAACTATATTTTATAAGTTGTGACAACTAATTTCTGTTGAAATGACTTGTAAATCTGAGTTGATTCAACAAAAAATTTTAAGGCAGCAAAGTTTTTTTTACAGTTTGCTTATGCATAGCTACTTTAGATATAGCTGTACCCTAGATACAGCAAGATATAGCGAGATGATCGAAAGGCAAATGGGAATATCGCAATGGTTTGGAATAAATGAATAATTTTGATTCTTCAAAAAGTTATGGTTTATGTTTTAGGTCAAGGCAGAAAACGGAGCAAGTGATGTGCAATATGTAAGTCAGTTGTATTATTTTCCATTTATAAATGCATTTCAATATAATTTAAATTGATTTTATAAACTTATTGCATATAAACTTAAATGATTGCATAAAGTCTTTTCCAGCAACATTGCAATACCATGCATCCTGCAAAAAATGCTTGGTTATTTCTGGTTAGTGCCTTTTTGACCCAACGCTGGGTTAAAAAAGTAAATGTAAAATCATGTAAATATATAAAGTCATCTACAATCCATCTACTGCACATTAAAAAGTGTACATTAAATATTGGCAGTAATTGTTATGGGGTATACAAACCAAATGCGAGTTCAACGTTTTGCGTGAGTAGATTACACAAAAAGTCAATGCAAAGATGCGATCAGACGCGTCCTCGTGTGGGGCGATGCAAGAGTCACGATATAGGTGGCGCGTTTGCCGCGAAAACATGCGCTATTCGCCTCAAACGCGTCTTCCCCCAAGTTGAAAATATTCAAAACTTATTTTTTAAATAAGTTTTTTTTAAATAAAACTTATTTTGAAAATATACAACTTGAGCAAAAAATTCACATGACACGAAGTTAAATCCTGCGAGTAAAGCGATGCCCCGCGCTTGGTGTGTACGTAGCATTAGGGTGGGCTAAGTTTACTAATTACAATCTGCTTATGTTTCCAACAACAGAAATCAACAGGCCGGCTATTTGTGCCAGTTTCAGTGCATGCATTTGAGAAAAGTAATGATATTTCCTGAATTATTTGCAGTATTTCTTCTTGTTTTGAAAAGACGGCCTTTAAAATCAAGTTCTTGTCTGCAGAGTGTGCTTGTTTAAATCCTGCGAGAGTCGACTGGCCAACAGGGAGACCATTACTGCTCATATAAGCCTTCAACACTTCTTCACACCCTGAGCTGTCTTACAAACACACAGAAAACCTGCTAAACAGCTAAACACAAAGCACAGCGAAAACACATACAACACATATTCCAGCTAACACACAATACAATACATGTAGAGCCAAACTTGAGCTACCTAAAAAAAATGAAGTAAATATGAAGTACTTGGCATCTTATACTGTAATGCAGCCGACAGCATTTTATCAATACGGCGACTATAACAGGTGCTAAAAAATAGATGGCCTGGAATGCGCATGTTATTTAGATTCAGCCCTCGGGAGACGGACACGTGTGATCATTAAGGGGTGCGTGGTGGCGGTCCTGTGCTGAATCCGTGATGTGTGTGCGGACAGACAGATGCCACAGAGCGGGATACGGTAGACACATCCCCCCCTTTTGGCCCTGGGCTAAACACACACTTGCACACAACACACACTCATTAGGTGGCCTGACAGCACCCGATCCATTCTCATCATTAAAGCATGTAAATGTCCCTGTCACTCTCTCACACCCCTACATGCACACACAAGGGCGCATGTCCCGCAGGAGCCACACACATATGATTTCCTGGAGATGTCTTGGGTGAGGATTTGTCCCTAATTATCCCACCTTGCGCCCCTTGGCAGACAGAGTTCTCCTAACCAGAAGAGTACGGTCGGTTCGAGTCGACAGAATTATCTTTAGCAGCACGAGTCAGGGAGACTTTTGCTTTTGTTTGCAAACACAATGGATGTGCATGTGTGCGTGTTTGTGTGTGTATAGAAAGCCAGAGGACAGATACGGGAGCATTTGAGTGGTTGTTCTGAAGGGGAAAATTGTGCATGATTGGATAAAAGCTGCCGGTTTAATTGAGAGAAAGAAACGATTGTCTTTCTTGCTCTGTTTTCCTGTCTTTACCTTCTACGTTCTCTCCTCCTCTCATTTGTCTTCACAGTACAGATGTGAGTGTGTGCAAGCTTGTATGGCTGAAAAAACTAGATTTGCATTTCCTGAAGGAAATAACAGTGCTTGCAAAGGTTTTAAATAAATGAACAGAATGGAGAGAGAAATAAAAACACAACAATTTCTGAAGAAAATGTGCAAGTTTCTGGCACAAACAAATCTTGCTGTGGGGAATTTTAATACTTTTTTGCTTGCAAGTGCAAATCTTAAAAATAAAGGTGCTACATAATGACATAGAAAAATTTATATTGGTTGGATGGTTACATTAAGAGCCGAAAATCTGTGGTAGGTTCTTCTTTGGCATCGCTGTGAAGAACCTTTGCTAGGACCTTCATTTTAAAGTGTGTAATAAACGTAAACGCTTAAAGGTCCCGTGTCACAAAACTTTTTTAAGATGTAAAATAAATCTTTGGTCTCCCCAGACTACATATGTGAAGTTTAAGCTCAAAATACCCCACAGATAATTTATTTATAGCATGTTAACATTTCCACTTTGTAGGTGCGAGCAAAATGTGCCATTATGGGCGTGTTCTTTAAAATGCAAATGAGCTGATGAAATGCCAACACTGATTACAATGTTGAAACTTAATTGTGCTGTCAATCATTTTTTCTCTTACTAAATGGTAGTGCCGTGGTTGGATATTAAGGTTGCAGATTAACTCTTTCCCCGCCATTGACGAGATATCTCGTCAATTAAGAGAAAACGCTTCCCCGCCAATGACGAGATTTTCCGTCTTTCCGCAATACCGCTGTTATCCACCAGGTGGCGCACTTCCGAACTTTTTAAAACCGGAAGTATTGCCCTATGGCAAGCTGCTGCATGTCCGTGTCTGTTTTAAAGATCGCTCTGAATGGGATCTCTATGAAAAGTCCGTCACAAAAATGGAATTATCTCTGCTTTTTGCTCAAAATATGGTATTTTTGCAAAAACCTACCCATATTCAAAAGCTGATTGCAAAAGAACCACTAAAGGTAGGATGAAACGTTTTTTTTTGTTTGAAAGCAGAGGGTCTGTTCTTTCATTTGGTATATTGTATGTTTATATATGTGACCTGTCACGGAAACCAGGGACTCAAGTCGGCAGCACAAGTTTCGAGAAAATGAGAAACAAAGTTTTTTTTTCGAAATTTGTGATTTTCGTTTTATTGCAGAATCTGTTATTTGAGATCATGAAGAAGCCTCTCCATGTTTGAGATAGCAGTTTTTGTATATTTAAAAGCGTACATTTTGCGGTTAAAATAGGCTTGTTTTTCCGGAGATTCTAGCGTGCAGCGGGGGGCGTCGTTGTCTGTGTGTATATTTACATACTGTATAAGCTTTTGTTTTCGCCTCCGCCCCCAAAGGGAACAGCGTGACTACTAAATAAGGATCGTTCGCCCAAAAATGAAAATAATGTAATTAATGACTCACCCTTATGTCGTTATAAACTCGGAAGACCTCCGTTCATCTTCGGAACACAGTTTAAGATGTTTTATCGTTAGATTTAGTCCGAGAGCTTTCCCCTTCATTGAAAATCTATGTATGGTTTCCATGTCCAGAAAGTTAATAAAAACATCATCAAAGTAGTCCATGTGACATCAGTGGGTCAGTGAGATTGTGTTGATGCATCGAAAATACAGTTTGGTCCAAAAATAGCAGAATTACGACTTTATTCAGCATTGTCTTCTCTTCCGGCTCGAGCGTGAAGTCACGTGACTGTAGTGACGCGCTGCCCTGTTCCTCAGATATGTTTGCTAAGTTTTTTTTTTTTTTCAAACTTATAGCCTGCGTCTCCCCAGACTGTAAAGCTCGGGCGCACAAAACAAAAGAAAAATAAAAGAAGCTGGGGCGGAACAAATAACAGTCAGCCGCATCGTACGTCAGCCGCGTCACTGACTTTATGCGGCGCCGCAGTCGTAAGACGTCAAAGTACCGCGAGAGCTCTTCAAGAAATCTTACGGAGTAGTTTAATTTCGACTCGCTCTCGCGGTACTTTGACGTCATCTGTATGTCAGTTCTTGCAGCGCAGCATGAGTCCAAACACACAGAAGTTACACAGATATCGTTGTATTCTTCATATAATTGGCTACATGTTTTGTCTATCAATATTTTCCATGAAGTCATTGGCTGATGGAGGAACGAGCGAGCCATTGGTAACCTCTCTAAAGGATGTCACGTTTTCGACGGCGCTGTTTGGATGATCTATTATACTACTTCCCTATTTTAAATACAAACTTTGAAGGCGGGTTCATGTGTTTAACGGAGTGTAAGCTCATATACCCTTACATGTTACGATTTAAATAGTCTTCAGATTGTATATTATATTGTATTACCAGACATTCATGCGAAATCTGATGTAAACAATCTATATTTCACGGATTATACGCATTTGTGGACAAATATGGTCATTGGATAATCTGAAACAGACTGGATTCGACTTGTGATCCCCACAAAGGTAAAAGAGTCATGTTTATTTTTGCGGGTTGTCATTTGGTCATAAAATACTACATATGATGCTAGAACATCTCAAAAAGGGTTTTACAGGGGGCATGGCTTAGCTAAATGAGATGTAAATGAGCCCTATTGTCTCCTCCAGCTGAAAAGAAGAGTCCCTTTCGTCTCGATTTTCTCGGTTTGAGTATTTCTGAGTTCCTATATTCAAATGGCCACAACTTCTCCAAATCTTATCAGATTTCCATGTGTTACACATCGTTGGAAAGCTTAGAAACTGCACTTTCAGAATCTGTGAATATCTCAAAATGCCCAGATCCGACTTGTGTCCCTACTTTCCGTGACTGGTCACATATTTAAAGAAGAAAATTTTCTGGAAGGCATTAAACTTTGGTGAAAATCATGAAAAACGCTGGCGCTGGCTGGCAACTTTTTTTAAAAACGCTGGCGGTGAAAGAGTTAAGGGGTGGGATTATTATAATAAGATCCCATTGTGACATCACAAGGGGAGACAAATTTCAATGACCTATTTTTACATGCTTGCATAGAAAGTTACTGGGTTGATCTTTTTCATGATTTCTAGGTTGATAGAAGCACTGGGGACCCAATTATAGCAAATAAACATGGAAAAAGTCAGATTTTCATGCTATGTAAAAAAAACTGTCTACTCACCTGTATTAGTCGTTTTGGAAAAGGTGGACAGCAACAACATGTAGGAGAAAAAGAGAGAAAGAAAATAACAGACATTAGCAACCAAACATTTCTAGGGTAACAAAAGGGCTAAATTTAGTATCTTAAATATATGTGGGAGAAAATGAGAGCTTAATGGAGCTGAGGGAACATCAGTGTGCATAGTCAGACATAGTTTACTCAGCAGAGCTAAATCTAAGCGCTTAACGCCAACAAACTCCCCAACAGTGGAATTCAGAGCACGAGAGAGAGAGAGAGAGAGAGAGAGAGAGAGAAAGAGAGAGAGAGAAAAAAAAGAAAAAACGAGAGAGATGCAATATACCAGGAGCTGTTCAGTGCTGAACATAGTAGATGCACAAAAATACCCTGAAAAACGTTTGCTGTCGTTCCTATGACATTTCCAAAATATCTTTAGTACAGTGCAGTAATAGTCTGATATATCCACAGAGGATTTGCAAAAAAAACATTTGTTTTAAAAAAAGGCATTGACGCTGAGCACCGGTGACCAAAGGTCTTCACAGGTCCACTTAGATCCGAAAACCAGAGGTCCAACCTGAGACCTTGAGCGGTTTGGGGTCTAAAAGTTTCACGTGTGCCTTGGACACAGGCCAGGTATAATATTAGCTGGTAATCAAAAATAAATGTTTTTTTGCCAAACAGACCCAAACTATCTCGGTTGTGTCCATCAAGTCCTTTTCCAACCCTGACTTTGTTTGCCAAGACCATTAATTTTCGTTAAGACAGACCTGTCAATCAATTTTAAATGCACATTTTACCAATAACCTTGGTGATGTCATAACAAATGTAAATAAATGGTTCAGTGAGCCAAATTGGTTGTGAGGCCACTGGTTTCTTTCTGTCTGACTTGTGCGTGCTGGGCTGCAGACTGGTGCCGTTTACATTCGAGTCCAGTTGGGTTAAAAAAAATTGTCACTGGGTCGGGTCAGACTCGAGTATATTTTTCTCGGGTTTGTCTCGGGTCAATTCGTTCTTAAAAAAAAAAAAATTATGCACGTCGGGTTTGGGAAAAAAGTGATTTAGGTCATTTCGGATCGTGCACATTTCTTGAAAATCCGTTGGTAGATACACCTGCTGAAAACCCACCGTGACAAAGCATTCAGTGTTAGTCCAGTGTCAACAATGTGTCAAACAGCTTTTCATCACTGGCTTAACTATGCTATCGCCTCACAGAGTGCATACATGTGTGTATCTGTGAAAGAGTGGCCTGGTAATGGTAGCACACACACACACACACGCTCAGACAGCTCAAGCAGGGTGCTGAAATCCAAACGGACCTGCGCTGGGCACTACACGGACTCCGGACAGAAGCTGTCAGCGCGACGTCTCAAGCTAACAGCCTCCGACAGGAGCCCCGAAGAGCAGAGGCACTGTGCTAATGACATTATCTGCATATTACTGTAGACCGAGCTTTCCAAAACAGCCTCTCTCTCTCTTTATGTAGTAACCCTTCCTCTCTAACCAATCGATATCGGCATGCAGTCAATGAGCAGAATGCACGCAAAGGCCAGGAGAGGCCTCATAAGAACGAAAGAGGGAAATCTATCGACCTTCCCCTTCATTCCCTCTGTGACCTACTTCAAACGAGAAGAAGGACAAGATATGAAAAGGAATGACACGTATGGATGGATGAGTGGAACGGATGAATAAATAAAAAGCCAGAGTGCTCTTTGTAATGGCAGGAGATCACTGAAAAGTCTTAAACCAAGACCAAAATGAGAGGAAAAGCCTCTCAGCCAATCAGACTGCAACAGTAATTGCCGTAAACAAACATATGTGCCGTCTGTAATAATTACAGGGCTGGTCGCCATTATCCGTATTATCGACTTTAATCGAGCTAAGCCTGAGGAATTCCCAAGTCTTTAAAAGGGATTTAAAAAGTTGTACGCCGCTTTAAGACGAAAGCTCAAACTGATATAAGACTCTAAATCCAAACAGATTAGCATAACGGAGAGTCAGGTAGAAAACAAATATTGGAAAGTCTGGAATGGGATTCATTTGAAAGAATGCAACAGTGACCTCCCAACATGGGTTTTGAAAGTATTTTTCAACGCATTCCTTATAAAAATAATCAATTAAAACATGAAAGAAATAAAGATGAGGTGCAGAAAACTGCCGCAAGGCTTTTTTGAAAATCTTTTAAAAGATAAAGCTAAAAGATACTGCGTATTTTTAATCTGCAATGCACTACAGTACACACCCCAAGAAAGCACTACAAATGAAAATGGAAATATGACCATGTAGCCACTGAATATTACAAAACAAAACAATTAAGTATAAATTACAACATGTTTAATGTTTATAACTATACTTGCATTTCCAGAGGCATGTATCATAACTTGACATCTAAGTTCTCCGAGATCTTAAATGGATTTTTTAAAAATGACTTTTCCTGTGAAATGAATGGGATTTTCTATCTCTGGAACCCAACTGTTGAGCTGTATTGAACAAGAGATTGAAAAGGTTCAAATTATTAAGCTAACGTGTAGGATTCACTGAATGTGTAATATTTCCCATTCTGCATCTTGTTCTCTGTTGACCTTGCCGAGCTCCTTGGATGGGTTTTTTGCTGAAGGAATGTCAGTGAGGCAGAAAATATCTGTCTGAAGTTGAACCAAGGGGAAGAGATGAAGACAAGAATGAAAGAGGGAGAGAAAGAAAGAGAGAGAGAGAGATTGCATATTGAAGCACGATCAGCCATTAAAGTCCTGGCACTATAAACCAAATTCTGACACAAAAGAAGTGCTTTATGGTTTCTTTCATACCCACGCACATATTAGAAATGACATTGGATTCATAAAAACAATGGAAAGCATCTCTCCGTGTAGTAGATTAAATGCCACAGGAAATTCTAGTTTGTTTATAATTCATGTGCGTGGAGATCAAATCCTGAATTAAACACACAAGGTCAGCAACAGGATGGAGAATGGTGCGGCTTCAAACGGATACAGGAACCTTGATGGGCGGCTCTCTAACACACACACACACACACACACACACACACACACACACACACACACACACACACACACACACACACACACACACACACACACACACAAACACACACAGAGAGACATGCATTTTTATTTCAGCGTTCACCAGGGCACAAAACGATCATCTGGTTCACCCTATCCGCACGTTACAACACCAATCATGGTTAGTTATGGTTTGTTGATGTAAATGGATTTGTGTGGGCTTAATGACTCTGCATTTATTTATTTATTTATTTAAGCATTACTTCAAATAAAATTGATTTCAGATATATGTAAAGCAATCTGTGGGCCGGTTAGTCAGCAAAGAGGCAAGGCTTTGATCTCTGGTCTGAAAGCTTTGAAGCTTCTCTGGACATCTGCAGAGTTCGCACATCTAATGTGAACCATTGGAAACCATGTCACATCAGTTTCTGGGCCTCGGTTTCTACACATCAGCCGAGTAAATAAATGAGGAGGTTGGCTGCTCATTATTATTTAAGAAAGATAAAAAATAAATGGATGTGCAGAAAGAAAAGGACAGATAGAGAACAGAGATATGAGATGGTGTATACAGTACTTTAAAAAGCGTTGGGTCAAAAAGTAACGAACCCAACCCGCTGGGTTGTGATTTAAGGTTTGCTGAGTTGTTTTAACCCATTGTTGGGTCAAATATAAAAAATTTTAAGGTTTCAACCCCTGGTTGGGTAAATCATAGACATTTTTAAGGTTAACTTAACACAACAGCTGGATTTGTCCCAGTTTAATACAACGCTGGGTTAAAAATAGCCCAGCATTTTTTAGAATTTATAAAATAAGAACAAACCCAACTGTTGGGTTTAAATTAACCTATGCCTGGTTGTTTCAACCAAAAAAAAAACGGGTTGGGTAAAGCATAGACATTTTCAAGGTTAATTTAACCCAACGGTGGGTTAGAAATAACCCAGCATTTTTTAGAATGGATAAAATATGAACAAACCCAACTGTTGGGTTTAAAGTAACCTAGTTGTTTCAAACAAAAATGCTGGGTTCTTTTAACCCCTGGGTGGGTAAAGCAATGACATTTTCAAGGTTAATTTAACCAAACAACTGGGTTTGTCCCATTTTTATCCAACGCTGAGTTAGAAATAACCCAGCATTTTTTTTTTTTGGAATGGATAAAATATGAACAAACTCACTTGTTTGGTGTAAATTAACATATGCATAGTTAATTTAACCCCAAAACTATGTTTGTCTTATTTTGATCCAATGCTGGGTTAAAAATAACTTTTAGAATGGATAAAATATGAACAAACCCAACTGCTGGGTTTATATTAACATATGCCTGGTTGTTTCAACCAAAAATGCTGGGTTCTTTCAACACATGGTTGGGTAAAGCATGGACATTTTCAAGGTTTACTCAACCCAACAGCTGGGTTTGTTCCAATTTGATCAAACGCTGGGTTAAAAATAACCCAATTTTTTTTAGAATGGATAAAATATCAACAAACGCAACTGTTGGGTTTCAATTAACCTATGCCTAGTTGTTACAAACAAAAATGCTGGTTTCCTTTAATAACCACTGGTTGGGTAAAGCATAGACATTTTCAAGTTTAAATTAACCCAACAGCTGGGTTTGTCCCATTTTGACCCAAAGCTGGGTTGAAAATAACTCAAACTTTTTTTAGAGATGGTAAAATATGAAAAATAAACTGTTGGGTTTTTATTAACCTTTGCCTGGTTGTTTCAACCAAAAATGCTGGGTTCTTTCAACACATGGTTGTGTAAAGCATAAACATTTTCAAGGTTAATTTTAGGAATGCTTAACAATTAATCGCGATTAATCGTTAGCAGAATAAAAGTTTTTGTTTACATCATATATGTGTGTGAACTGTGTATAATAACTTTGTATAAATAAATGTACACACATGCATGTATATGTTTTAGAAATGTTAACATGTGTATATACATTTGTATATTTATGTATAATTTATATTATATATAAATATAAATACTTAAAATATACATTTTTTTTCTTAAAATTATACATGAATGTGTTCATATTTATATATATACATATTTATTATACACAGTTTACACACATATGTGATGTAAACAAAAACTTTTATTCTGCTAACGATTAATCGCGATTAATTGTTTAGCATCCCTAGTTAATTTAACCCAACATCTGGGTTTGTCCCATTTTGACCCAACACTGGGTTAAAAATAACGAAGCGTTTTTTTTAAAATGGATAAAATATGAAAAAAATAAACTGTTGGTTTCAAAATAACCTATGCCTGGTTGTTTCAACCAAAAATGCTGGGTTCTTTCAACACATGGTTGGGTAAAGCATAGACATTTTCAAAGTTGATTTAACCCAACAACTGGGTTTATCCCATTTTGACCCAACACTGGGTTAAAAATAACCCAGCATTTTTTTGAATGGATAAAATAAGAAAAATAAACTGTTGGGTTTAAAATAACCTATGCCTGCTTGTTTCAACCAAAAATGCTGGGTTCTTTCAACACATGGTTGTGTAAAGCATAGACATTTTCAAGGTTCATTTAAACCAACTGTTGGGTTTGTACTCAACCATTGGTTTAAACAACAGCATGTTTTATTAAGGAATGCAAGCAGTCCATATATTACAATAGAAATAAATGCACAATGTGGCAGCTGTGCAGTTTGATAAGCAGAAAGTTATGATGGATAAAAACACCAACGTGACAATGCTAATTTCAACACCCTGCTTAAAGATGAAGACTTAACGAAACAATGAGCGAATAGCGTTGTATTGTTAAACACATTGTTCAATTCTCTTTCCCTCAAAACCCAAGAATCTGTAATTAACATTCACTCCAACACATCGTTCCATTAACCGCACAGTAATGAAAGTCGAAGATAAAGCCTGGAATAACTGCCTTCTTTTAGCCTTTTGGATTTATTCTTTGTTTCGCTTTTTTGTTTGAAGGTCTCCATCAATGTTATTTCTAAAATGCCAGACTATTTTATCTCACTCAATTATAATATTAACACGAATTTCCAGCAGGGCAGGGATATTTTTATTGCTTAATTCCAGAGCAACTCAACAGGAACGGTTCTCGCTTATTGAAAAATCGGATAATATAAATTTTATTCCAGAGGTCAGTCACTTTTGATCAGTGACTGTGACCAATTGGCTATTTCCTTCCAAAAAAAAAAAAAAAACACTGGTTGAACAGCAATGCAAGTGTGGACTGTCAACATCGGGACAGGTCTGCATCTCAAACCCTTCAACTTCTCTCTCTCAGAAAACGACCTTTCCTATTGCTCGGGAGAACGGGTTGGATTTCGTAATTGCTCAGGGAATGAAATGCAATAGGCAGTTGTGCCCCCCCCATTTCTCCCGAGACAGAAGTCCTTAAAGACACGCAGTGGTCTAATCCTTAAATTCTCCATGCGTGGGCTTCCATTAACACGGTGTGTCTTCGGCCCCATCCAGGGACCCCTCATGAACCCTGTCTTTTCATTCCTCTCACTGGAGACAGTGAGGTTAATATTACATTTGCGAGACACGTTCTCCATTTTTTATTTATTGAAAGGCAGTCGTGCGTGAGAGAGCGCTGGCATGCTGGGTTGCCGGATAAGTTGACCTCCATCTCTTCCACACATGATATCATTCGCCCGTCTCCACGCCGGCCCCCAAAACTGCATGTCACAGGTGTGACAAACAAGGGCGAGAGGTTGAACTGTTTTAAACTCATCTCCGACATCGTTCGTCCTGTCTGTCAGAGAAGACAAGCCTCTGGACTCCAGAGAGCTTGGAGAAGCCATTAGAAAAGCAGTTAAAAGACCCTAAAATCATGCATAATGCTCTTGCATTAATCCAGTTTTCAATGTTGGCTAGACATTGCACAGGAACATTAAAATGAGGGTTTACACAAAAACAACATTAACAACTCTGCAAACATCAAATGGCCACTTTGTTCAATATTTAGAAAAGGGACTTTGGCTATAAGGTAATAAAAAGTGAACATAAATTTTTATAGTGGCTATAATTGTAAAAATAACCCAAGGCTTAGTAAATAATAAAGGCATTATTTCCTTAGGCCTGGATATGGTACTTCTGTATTCCAACCTCAATCTCTGCCCTTTGCTGACATTGCCTGAGAAAATTAAAGTAACAACCTCTCATTTCTTCCCTGTGGTGATTCTAAGGGCCATCAGCTCCCCGGAGAGCCGAGGACAACAGCCATGAGTGGTGAAAACACAGAGATGGCCAATGAGAAAACATAGAGGAGCCGAAATGGACACTCAGAAGCTGAGCATACCATTGACCTTCGGAGGACCACGTCTTAATTTCAAAATGATGAGAAAACAAGAAGGATAGGAGGTTAGGGGAGATGAAAAAGCTTGTCTGAGAGTCAGAGCCATCCTTCAGCAGGATTTATGATAAGGAATAGCGCAAAGCCTTGAAGGACCGCAGGAACCCAAGGTCCCTCAAACCACAAGAACACTTAATCAGGCGGCGTGACCGGCTCGACTCCTGCAGGACAAACAGAGGACAGCGATTGACGTGCGCATGCAAACATAAAAATATTTGTGCATGAGAAATGTGCATTTACTGGATACTGCTTTTAAAGAATGAGTAATCTATTGAATAAACTCGAGGTTTTCTTTGTCGAGCAGTAAGCCGAGAGACGAAAATGCTCAGGGTTCAAGCGCTTTGCCAATTAAGTCTTGTTTCTTTCAGTTAGCATTAGCATGTGAATCAAAAGGAATCATGGGAGAGTGCAGTCGGTCCAGTCCGGCTCGCACTTTAATCCGCATTCAGGAATTGCATCCGGATGCCGGTGTGACCCGAGGTTTCATCCACTTACTGTTATTAATTTGGCTGTTCTCAGAGGAGACCGCCAGGGCCCGGCTTGTGTGTTTGTCAGTGGGCGGTGAGTTTTGCATGCAGCTCGACAGATCGGCACACGGCCTCTAATTGATTTATGGCAGGAGAATGCGCTTCTGATAAGGCATTGTTTTATAATCAGGCGGTGCAGGGACAGCCGTCTGGGCCTGGCCCGGCTTTTAACGGATGAGAGAATGGAGGGGAGGAGATGAGGGAGGAGGGTAAATGGTGCCTGATTCTTTAACTCCTCATTTTTACATTCATTGCATCAGTGCCAGGGGCCGAATGTAAAGCTGAATTTAAAGCGTGTAATTTTGTTAAAGTGCTTTCTTCTATTCTAGCCTACAATGCAAGTAATCCAAGCGATTTATCAGAATAATATAAACTTTCTGGTGTTTCGTGTCTGAACATTGGCCCTAAAACAAAAACACTGCGCAGTACGCACTTCATGCAGACGCAACAAACCACAATGTTTATGGAGAGAGAAACCGAACCAGACGCTAATACACAAACACTGCCTGTTCGCTTTTATTTTTGATGTTTGCTCGTCTCTTTTTTAATGCAGTGCCGTCAAACCTCTGTTCGGGAAAAAGCAGTGTCTGAATAAATAAGATAAAGGAGCGTAATAGAGTCGCAGTGTGGCGTCTCTCTGCGGAGCCGAGCTCTGGAGCCCGCGGGTCGCCGCTGGAACACGGACGGGTAAAAAGCCTCTTTCCCAATTAGGCCTTTGTGCTCAGTGTGCCGTCATGATTATCATGTATTTTTCATGTCTCTTGCTCCGTCTCCACGCTTGGCCTGAAGCTCCTGACTGACAACAACATGACAAGGGGCGACCCAAGAGAAAACACACACGCACAGCGAAACAGAAATAAACTACAGACAGAGAAACACGCCGTGCACATGAAAACGGAAAGCGAGGGACCCCTATTACCAAAAAGGAGAAACAATCACGAGGGCCTATCAGACAATACAGCCTGATTTCTATTCATCTGTCAAGGGAAGACAGATGCCTCACATTCCTAATGTGAGTGAGTGATGTTATTCTGACAGGATGTTGGAGGAAGATCTTCTGAACGTAAAGCGGATGACACGCGAAGACAATATTCCAGATGTCTACGACTTAATGGGGGGTAAATAGATATCAATCTTTTCCTTTCACTCATCTCGACAACCAATCACAGGTCCTTGTTTTTATCGGGTTTTTTGAGTGAAAACTACCCAAACATGTTATCGCGAGGTGTTTCGCTACATCTTTAGCTTAACTACAAGTGCGTGCAGGTTAAACACAAATAACGTTGAAGGATTTCATGTGGGACGGTTAGCGGAAATAAGGATGCGGATAATCTTATTAAACAGAGGCACAATTATCTTTATCATACTCAGTGTAGTCAGTCGGTGCGGTCACATGCGCAGTATGTCAATTAATAAAACGGTGAAATTTGCTGATGGAAAACGTGAGCTTTTTGTGCTTTGACATCAAAGACGCAGACGTCTAGTAAATTTAAATCTAAATTTAAATATTCTGATAATTTATTCACCCTCATGTCATCCAAGATGTTTATGTCTTTCTTTGTTTTGGTCATGTTTTGAGGAAAACATTTCAGGATTTTTATCCATATAGTGGACTTTAGTGGACCTCAACAGTTTACAGTTTTATGTGCCAGCGTGACCTTACGTATTACGTAATCATGTCGAAAGGTCACGCATGACGTATGCGAAACTATGGCTCTAGTGTTTACAAGTTTTTCAGAAAGAGGACCGTTCCGATGTTGTTGTATGTGGAATGATACTAATTAATGTCTTTTTGTCAGTTTATTGTTTAAAATTATCCACAAGTGTGCGTTTCACATATGTAACGCATGACCTTTCAACGTGATTAGGTAATACGTAAGGTCGCGCTGGCGGGTCACACGGTTACTGCAAGACAAAAAAAATTGTGTCTTTTTTGCGAAAATTACTTTTTTCACTAGATAGGACCTTTATGCCTTGGTTGGGATTGTTTAGAGCCCTTTGACGCTGCATTGATATTGAAATTTTAAACTGCATTGAAACTGTAAAAAGTTGAGGTTGGCTAAAGTCCACTATATGGAGACAAATCCTGGAATGTTTCTTTAAAAAAATAATTTATTTTCAAATGAAGAAAGAAAGACACAAACATCTTGGATGATTTTGGGGTGAGTAAATTATCTGGATTTTTTTTATCAAAGTGGAGTAATCCTTTATTAACAATATTACACGAAACAATGACTAGAGCAACAAACACTTCTTTCTAATTACAAGTCATTTAATGTGCTGCTAATATATTTAATAAGGTAAGCGTCACGCTATTTCATGAAAGGTCAATCACAGCGTGGGCTGTTCTCTGTTCAGTCAGAAGGAAATATCACAGGAAAAAGTGACAGAGCCTCTTCTAATAAAAACTGACACGACATGCAACTTCACGTCACCAGAGACATCAGTGCAAATTAGCGGCTAATTTAATTTTTTTCTTCCATTAGGGAAACAGTGAAGTAATAAAGCAACACCTCGTGCAATGTCTTCATCTTCTACAAGAACAAACAGCTCACCAGCCAGCGTGACCGATGCTTTGAAACAAATGAAGTCGGGAACAACCACTCGGATCATCTAGTTTCCGACCTGGAAAATGCTCAATGAAAATGAAAACATGAATCACAAAATGCATTCACATGCTTGACTCTAATTAGAGCTCCTGTCCTGTCTATTGAGTGTTTACCCGCAAATGCAGCCAAGGATCATGGGATTTGAAGTCCGAGTGGGCGTGTGCCGTGTGCTGGCAGGTGAACGAGTCTGGACTGGCTGAACTACAGGACTGTGATTACACAGCTGTTGATAGGAGTATTAGCTCCCCAGCTGCCGACCGCGACCCCGCAACTGACAGGAGAGCACGGCCCCACCTTCATGCTCACTGATCCGAGTAATTACTCCATCCAGCTGACCCCCACACACCAAACACACACATGTACGGCAAACAGAGCATTCCTTTCCAAAAAACACCTGCATGGTTAGTCTGTTCCCACATCACGGGTGGACGTTTAGACAGATAACCTGGGTTCATTTTAACTTGACTTAACAAGTAATATTAGACAACCTTGTTACAGAAATATAATATGAGTGCTTGGGTTAAAGTGTTCACTTTGTTTATATACAAAATACATGTTTTCCTGTATAGCTCAGTGGTAGAGCGTTGTGTTAGCAGCGCAAAATGTCATTGGTTCAATCACAGGGAACACACATGATAATAAAAAATGTGTCCCTTGTAAGTCGCTTTGGATAAAATGTACAAAATGCATACACTCACAAAATACAAGTATCAAACTGTACCATTACTGTCGGTCGTGTGGCACCCGAGTATTTTGTATATTACTATAACCACCTCTCAGAGAACGCAAGAAAGGAATAAGTAGTCAGAAGAACTCTTGGGCAGAACGAAGCAACAGTTAGCTGCTAAATATAGTCTGTACCCTGCAGGGCAAAGAAAATCTTCATCTGTCCCGTACTGGAATCCCAGAGGCTGGGCAATTAGAAAAGGCTACTCCTGATGTACAGATACTGGTGGGTACCAGACAGACCCGAGGCGGAGGGAATCACCTACTTCCTTCCTTGTTTTCTCTTCCCAGTAGCCTCTGGAGTCCCTCACTTCCTGCAGTGGGTGGATGCATAAAGACCCTGATGATCAGCAATTTCACAGCTGACAGACTTCCCTTTGCTTATGTTTGATATCATTTGTGAATGCAAGCACAGAGAAAGAATTGGAAGTCTTTCCCATAGGAATGAGGGAAAGAGAGAGCAAGAAAGATTTATTTCAACAGGAAATAAACTCAATTTAAGATATAATGGTGTTATTTCTACTACGGGCTGAGGTCCATGGACATCTTGCCTTTAAAATCACGTCCGAAAGTGCAAGTGACCTCTTTGCCATTTACCACAGGTTTCTCTTGAATCACTGAAGCATTAAGGGTGACCTTTACAATCTGGTGACATCTGTTAAAGCTTCAAACCTTTCCATCCTCACATCCAGCTTTACAAAGACACCGCAGTGACGGGAGCTTCCAGTGTCAGCAAATTTGTATGCATGATCCTAACAACATCTGCAGCCCTTCCGTACCTTCTGGATACCTCTGACATACTGCCATGGGCTTGATCTCCATCCTTTGCGATAACCAATGACCCGGACCGCCCCCCAACCTCCACCCCAGAGGCTGCGTCAGCTAGGGCGAGTTGGAAGAAACCGTAGGATCAATGATGGTGGAAACGGGCTTGTAATGGCCTGGATTAATGATGAGAAATTCGGCGTCACCCAACGAGGTCCCAAACATTCATCACCGTTGAGGACACAGCCAACTGGCAGATCTCAGACCTCTACTGACCTCAGGGTCTTGACTGCTGCTGTTTTATCCCTATCCAGCTGTGCCATCGGGGACTGTACGTGAATGCCTAAAATAGCAGAGCTCCCCTCTTGTTCCACTCTTTCAAGCATCATACGTAATATTCTCCGGAAAAAAAGGGAGTGCTCTAGGAAAGTGCTTTTGTGAAAAAAAGAGAACAATTGGGAGGGGGGTATTTTTTTACCTAGCTTAGACAAATAGGGATTCCTAAAAGCCCACGGTATCTGCTCTCCCATCTCCTCCAGCTGAAGTGGAAACAGTCTTTGTCACTATGCCCCATCCCTCAGGGAGGAAGTGCTTTTCAATGCACACCGAAGATGAATTCTGCCCATTACCAAAGCCTCCAACTGACCCCCGGACTGAGAGACAAGACTATTAGGGCACTTTCAAACAGAAGCAAGGTCTTGAGAACTACCCATCTTCAGGCACTAAAGTGTTTCCAAATTACCTTTCAATGACAGGCCTGACTAAGAGAGCAATAATGGGTTTGGGTTATGTTTGGGAAGAAAACATCAAACAGGTGTCATTAAAGCCGAGCAGATGTTGCATGTTTTAAGGGTGACCTGAAAATGTCTTTGATATTCTGCAAACATTTTCGACAATATCCTCTAAATGAAGTGCTCAGTCATATCCATTTACAAGGCTGAATTAAGCCCTTGATTCACATCAATGATTTACATTAACATTTACGCTTATTCATTTGGCAGGCGACTTACATAATTCTCTCTATACATTTCTTTGATCAATATGTGTGTTCCCTGGGATAAAACCCATTACCCTTGTGGTGCTAATGCACAATTTTAATAACTGGGCCACAGGAACATACTGAGCCACATTTGTATTTGTTTTTTTGAGTCAACTCGTACTTGTAACATGCCCAGACATCCCCCAGACTGCTATGGTTAATATGACCTATTTCAGAGGGTACTGGTGATCCAATTGCTTTCACCACAGCACCATTTCTATTCTTCTTACCCTGCAAGCCACATGGCAAAACCAATAAATCCATGCCTTTAGTGGCATTAATGGACAACAGAGGCATTTCTCCAGCAACGCCAGGCATGGGAAGATATTGGGAGGAGGTCTTGCGGTCTAAGGATGAAGGAGGAAAGCAATTAGAAGTGCAGCACCATAAGGACTGCAGGTGTGCGGCGAGTGATAAGAACGGAGGAGTAAACATTTCTCACCCCCACCCACCTCTCTTCCGCCTGGACCGCAGCAGCAAATAGCCTCCCTACCAACCAAAGCTGTCTGGCAGCATGCAAAATGTTTTCCTGGACCTCCATGCGGTGGAATTATGAGGATAAGGAGCAAGTAAATAGTAGGCTACGGGGCGGGGATCGCATTTCATCAAGTCAAGCGTCGAGAATGGATGAGAAAACAAATCTTCTGTGTGCTATGTTGCAGGCGGAGGTGCTTTAGAGTAATGACGTGGACTCTGACTGCCAGGCAATTAAGATTAATTAAGTGTTCGCGGTGGCCGTTTGCAATATGGATTGCACGTTTTATTATGGCTAAAGGCCTGCGTTAATGGGTTATATGGCATCATTATTTAGTGACTGGTTATTTACAAAACATGACGAATATTGTGAGATAAACCAAAGAATGGGTTTAGGAATAGCCGCAGGCAAAGAAACATCAAAAGACTGCTGCCGAACGAGATAAAGCCAAACAAAGAAACACAAAATATTAAAGCAAACAGAAAATCTACACCTACTGTATATGCTCTTTAAAATAAAGGTGCTACATGATGCCATAGAAAACCATTTTGGCTGTGAACCTTTAAAGGGATAGTTCGGCCAAAAATTATATTAAACCCACGATTTACTCACCCCCAAGCTGTCCGAGTTGCATATGTCCATCGTTTTTCAGACAAACACATTTTCAGATATTTTAGAAAATGTTTTAGATCTTTCAGTTGATTAAATGTAATTTTATGGGGTCCACGACCTTCAAGTCCAAAAAAGGATGTGTCCATCTTTCACAAAATAAATCCAAATGGCTCCAGGATGATAAACAAAGGTCTTCTGACGGTAATCCATGCGGTGTTGTTGTAGAAATATCCATATTTAAAACTTTATAAACTAAAAAAACTACCCTCCGGTAGCGCCGCCATCTTAGTCGCGTCCGCATTCAGGATGAGAGCTTACGCAGCCTACGGAGGCTACTCTGCTGCTGCTCTGTGCCCCCGCCCTCTGAATTTGTCATACGTCACTAAGAAAAGTGCGTACACTACGCTAATACTCTCTCCTGAATACAGAGGAGTCTAAGATGGCGGCGCTACCGGAAGGTAGTTATTTTAGTTTATAAAGTTTTAAATATTGATATTTCTACAACAACACCGCGCGGATTACCCTCAGAAGACCTTTGTTTATCATCCGAGAGCCGTGTGGATTTAATTTGTGAAGGATGAATGCACTTTTTTTGGACTTGAAGGTCGTGGACCGCGTAACATTACATTTAATCAACTGAAAGATCTAAAACATTTTCTAAAATATCCGAAAATGTGTTTGTCTGAAAAACGATGGACATATGCAACTCGGACAGATTAGGGGTGAGTAAATCATGGGTTTAATATCATTTTTGGCTTAACTATCCCTTTAATATCTGAATAACCTTTTATAAGGTTCTTCATAGCAAAAAATATAAAAAATGAACGGTTCTTTGGGAAACCAACAATATTAAGAACCCCTTTGTAGCACTTTTTTTTAAGAGTGTATAGCTATATACTGTATAGGGTAAGCAGTAAGCCACAGAGATCCAGAAATCACGTCTACTCGATCATCACTTCTCCGTTCTCGCTCCCTGGGTACCAGAAGCCCTCCTCCACCTGCTTGCATATCTGTGTGTGCGCACAAAGGTGTGAACATGCATATAGATGTGCAGGTCCACCACTTGACACCATATTGAGACCCGAGCGTGCCGGAGGGGTCGTAAGGGGACGTCGAGGAAAAGGCCATCTCTTTGGCACAACACACACATTGTCACAAGTGACATTTATCCCAGTTGCTGTCAAACGTAAGGGTGTGTGTGCGCACTGCCATTTACCCTCTATTTAAGTCGTTTTGCTGAAGGTAGCACACATAGACATCCACACACGTATGGTCTACAGATTTAGGGATAACGGTAAAATGCAGACGGTGTGAAATTTGAAGGAGAGAAAGGATGAAGGCGGAAAAACACATAGGGGCAGTCTTCAGTAGTGGCAAAAATAAATCTATAAGCAATTTCTACGCTGCTCTCTCTTTTCCCTTCACTTAGGCTACTGTGTGATGCTGATCTCAGCAGTCTCTTTCTCCCCCACCTCCTTTAGCTCTGTGAAAATGTGTGCTTAGCAAGAACTGGTTAAAGTCCCACCGAAAGACGATGTTTTAGACTTGGTATACCTGACCTAAATCTCCCTCATTTGCACTTTGATGGACATACACTATAAGTTCTGCTTATTGTACAGTCAAAAATGATGTTTTTACAATAACTCATCAAAATAAGTGAAACAATTGTACACAGAACACCAAAAAAATTTGATGTCCGAGGTCTTAGGAGGTATCTTAGGAGGAATCATGCACCTCGCCTTTAACTAGCTAAACACCATAATAAAACAGCTCCCAAAATTGTGGCTCGTCAAACAGAATCTATGCGCCACACTGAATAATTTTCTTAAAAGTGGATGATGAAACAATAATGAACCACCTCTTAATACAACACCGATCACATTAAGAGCTGTTTATAGCATTAACCTAAC